>NC_092418.1:110519583-110822083 GCF_040894005.1 Engystomops pustulosus | reverse complement strand
TATCTATCTATCTATCTCATATCTATCTATCTATCTCCTATCTATCTCCTATCTATCTATCTATCTATCTATCTATCTATCTATCTATCTATCTCCTATCTATCTATCTATCTATCTATCTCATATCTATCTATCTATCTATCTATCTATCTATCTATCTATCTATCTATCTATCATCTATCTATCTATCTCCTATCTATCTATCTCCTATCTATCTATCTCCTATCTATCCATCTATCTATCTATCTATCTATCTCCTATGTATCTCCTATCTACCTATCTATCTCCTATCTATCTATCTCCTATCTATCTCCTATCTACCTATCTATCTATCTATCTATCTATCTCCTATCTATCTATCTCCTATCTATCCATCTATCTATCAATCAATTAATCTATCTATCTATCTATCTATCTCATATCTATCTATCTATCTATCCCATATCTATTTATCTATCTATCTATCTCCTATCTATCTATCTATCTATCTATCTATCTATCTATCTATCTATCTATCTATCTATCTATCAATCTCCTATCTATCTATCTCCTATCTATCTATCTCCTATCTATCCATCTATCTATCTATCTATCTATCTATCTATCTATCTATCTATCTCCTATGTATCTCCTATCTACCTATCTATCTCCTATCTATCTATCTCCTATCTATCTCCTATCTACCTATCTATCTATCTATCTATCTATCTATCTCATATCTATCTATCTATCTATCTATCTATCTATCTCATATCTATCTATCTATCTCCTATCTATCTCCTATCTACCTATCTATCTATCTATCTATCTATCTATCTCCTATCTATCTCCTATCTACCTATCTTCTATCTATCTATCTATCTATCTATCTATCTCATATCTATCTATCTATCACATATCTATCTATCTATCTATCTATCTCCTATCTATCTATCTATCTATCTATCTCCTATCTATCTATCTATCTATCTATCTATCTATCTATCTCATATCTATCTATCTATCTATCTATCTATCTATCTATCTATCTATCTCCTATCTATCTATCTATCTATCTATCTATCTCCTATCTATCTATCTATCTATCTATCTATCTATCTCCTATCTATCTATCTATCTATCTATCTATCTATCTATCTATCTCCTATCTATCTATCTCATATCTATCTATCTATCTCATATCTATCTATCTATCTATCTATCTATCTATCTATCTATCTATCTATCTATCTCATATCTATCTATCTATCTATCTATCTATCTATCTATCTATCTATCTCCTATCTATCTATCTATCTATCTATCTATCTATTGTTAGATCTATAAACATGTCACTTACCTCATCTGTTCCATCTGCACAGTCGTATTCTCCGTCGCACCAAAATCTTGCTGAGATGCAGTCACCGTTACTGCAGAGGAACTCTTTCAATGCACAAGTCTGGGGCTCTGCAACATTAACATCTACATATCACTCCAATGTTTTATGGAAATATATTTACAACACTGATGATACAAGAGACTTGTCATAAACATATCATTATGAATCTGCCCAGCTTCTCCTGCTCTATAACATGCTGCCTGCAAATAGGACACTATGTACAATCTGCTTAGCTCCTCCTGCTCTATAACATGCTGCCTGCAGATAGGACACTATGTGCAATCTGCTCAGCTCTTCCTGCTCTATAACATGCTGCCTGCAGATAGGACACTATGTACAATCTGCTCTGCTCCTCCTGCTCTATAATATGCTGCTTGCAGATAGGACACTGTGTACAATCTGCCCAGCTTCTCCTGCTCTATAACATGCTGCCTGCAAATAGGACACTATGTGCAATCTGCTCAGCTCCTCCTGCTCTATAACATGCTGCCTGCAGATAGGACACTATGTAAAATCTGTTCAGCTCCTCCTGCTCTATAACATGCCGCCTGCAGATAGGACACTATGTACAATCAGCTCAGCTCCTCCTGCTCTATAACATGCTACCTGCAGATAGGACACTGTGTACAATCTGCCCAGCTTCTCCTGCTCTATAACATGCTGCCTGCAAATAGGACACTATGTACAATCTGCGCAGCTCCTCCTGCTCTATAACATGCTTCCTGCAGATAAGACACTATGTACAATCTGCTCAGCTTCTCCTGCTCTATAACATGCTGCCTGCAGATAGGACACTATGTAAAATCTGTTCAGCTCCTCCTGCTCTATAACATGCCGCCTGCAGATAGGACACTATGTACAATCTGCTCAGCTCCTCCTGCTCTATAACATGCTACCTGCAGTTAGGACACTATGTACAATCTGCTCAGCTCCTCCTGCTCTATAACCTGCTGCCTGCAGATAGGACACTATGTACAATCTGCTCAGCTCCTCCTGCTCTATAACTTGCTGCCTGCAGATAGGACACTATGTACAATCTGCTCAGCTCCTCCTGCTCTATAACCTGCTACCTGCAGATAGGACACTATGTACAATCTGCTCAGCTCCTCCTGCTCTATAACCTGCTGCCTGCAGATAGGACACTATGTACAAGGCACATTTGTCCAGTATTCATCTTTCCTGCCTTTCCTCTTCGGCCACTGACTTTTTGATCTGATGTTGGTTCCCGCAGCAATAAAACAAGGACCTCCAAATCACCTTAATGTCAATTGTGAAAAAACAGAAAATAATAAAGAAAATCTCCAGGTAATTCACCCAAATTGAATGATCCTATATCTTTACCTATCTATAAATGTAGGTTTGATGGATCTGTGGTTTCCAGATACATCTATATAAACCTCGTCACTTCCATATACTCCCCATATGTCATCCGCTCTGTAATACGGGGAGACGGGGAAATAATTATAATTGTTTGATGTGCTGTTATTTATTCCTTTCTAAAAAGGTCATATCCAAGACAAATAGCAGCCGCGCTCTCCAGGAATCACATCATCCCCCGACTGTCAATACTGGAATTTTTATTCCCAAGAATCAACATGTTATTATCAAAGAAACTCAGCGCCATCAAAGAGGGAAGCGGCCACTGAAGAAAAGCCTCTAATGTTCTCTAACAGCCTGGCATAATCAGAATTCCTGGAGGTATATATATGGTATATATGATCCTATAGATATAGGTGTCATGCCCTTTAAAGGGCACCCCATAGAGGGGCTCCTGGACTTGGGTTGTCACCAGATTTTACTCCTTGAAATTCATGTAGAGGATGAAATGAAATGTCTTGAAAAAAAATCTTAATCCAAAGTCATGTGAAAATGAGCAGAGATGAGTCAAGTTTAGAGGCTGCAGAGGAAGAGTCAATTCATACCTTCAGTTCTGTAGCACCGAGAAACATGCACTTGGTATCAGGTTAAAAATATGGCTTGTGGTTCTACAGAACTGGAGATATGGGCAGTTAGAAACATTGGGGCAAATTTACTCACCCGGTTTCAGACGCGATTCCCGATTCGGACGGTCCGACGAAGATGAAGTCCGGCGCGATTCACGTAGCTCGTGCGCCCGGGTTCCTTCATCCGTTGCTTACCCATCGAGGTCCGTCAGAGTTCACCTTCTTCTTCCTGGTGCTCGTAAGTGCATGTCTTCACAATTCGAAATGTTAAATCTCGTGTGTAGTCCAAATCCGTCGGGGCCGCCCCTGATTTGTGCCGCATGCAAGCCGGTGCCGATGCCCCAAAATCCCCTGTTAAATGCGGCGCAAAACGGAAATCGTCAGGAAGCCCGACAAAAATGCGCTCCGCAGACCCTTAGTAAATGAGCCCCATTGTTAGAAATGTGAGCTGCAGCTAAAGATCCAGTTTCCACCTATTTTTTTTAGGTACGTGTATCTACAGTTCTTTAGTTCACAGACACACAAGGCTGAATTGAAAGATAAGATTCTTTTCTTTAACTTGTTACCAAGCACATGTTTCTAGGTGCTATCGAACTGAAAATAGGGATGTATGAAGAGATCCTATAAACTTGACTCATTTCAGGTAAAATATGACTCTTCTCTGCTAATTTTTACATGACGTTTACATGAGATTTCTATAGGTAAAAGTTTGAGATTTCACATAAAAGTGGGAATTCTAGAAAATACATGTCAGAACTGATCCTTAGGATTGATGGAGATCCTCTCTAGGTCTAGAGTATCAATTGGCATCAATACATGGATTCTGATCAGTACCATTGGATTAGGTCAGGGTGCTGTATTAGGCACTGTCACCCAAACAGACCAATCTCTGTGCCCTTGTATGAATGGAACACAACCCTTTGTGTGCTGGATTCTAGGAGAACTGAATGTCTGACTTCTATCTTTGTCTGTATAGAATTTTGCCTCCTATATGTCTGGTACCATGTATATACATCTACAGAATGACTTACTGCAGGATTCTTCATCCGAGTTATCTCCGCAGTCGTTCTGCCCATCACATCGCCAGTGATCCGGGATACAATTCTTATTCTTGCACTGATACTCGTGTGAGCTGCAGGTCTTTTTATCTGTAATTAAAGGGAATCTCTTCTTAATCAATAATAATTAATACTTGACGCAACTAATGCAACAGTTACAGAAAAGCGGCAATGCACTGCAACGTTTACTGCTGCTTCGGGCATTCACACGACCGGAGGGGCACGGACGTACCGCCGCAATGTACGGCAATGGCCGCACGGATCGATACGCACCATACCGCTCCTTACACGGGAAAAAGATGGGACGTGTCCTATCCTTCCCCGTGATACGGCCATGCGCCGCGGATCGCTATGGACAGAGGAGGGGGTCACACGATGTACGTATTCATGTGCGGCCACAGCCGTGCGGGCATACAGCAGTGTAAACGCGCCCTTAAAGGAAGACTTCCCTGGTTGCCCTCGATGTCTATACGCGACAGGGAACACATTAGATCCAATGGGGGAACTTGTAGACATGTTGTGTATAACTCATAGGAGAACATTCCCTCATTATCCAAGTAATGATCATAGTGCTAACAGCCTAAACATTTCTTACCATTGCTTTTAGTCAAACTTGAGCATTTCTTCTAGAATTTGTGGCCTGCTCTTAAAGGTAGACCTCACAAGTTACCTCCAATGGCTATATGTGACGGGCCACCTGTACGATCTAGTGGGGGAACTTGAAAATAGGCATAGACATGTTGGGGGACACTTATCATGCGCCAGTATATATTTGCGCCGCCGTTGCATAGCATCTAGATTGGGGCAGGATGCTGCGCCTCGTTTATTCTACGCCAGGCGAAATAGCAGTGAGTGTGCCGGTGCGTGAACAGTAACGCCCTGTACTGGCCCACTCCCGGCCGTAAGTTCTAATGCGGAAACTTGAAAATAGATATAGACATGTTGGGGGATATTTATCAGGAACTCTGCGTACCGCCAGTGGCGCAGAGGCCCTGAAATAATCGCAAATGCTAGCTTTTGCGATTATTTTCCCCAATCCGCCACCTTCACGCCAGTGGGGCGTGAAGGGGCGTGAAAGGGGGGCGCGGCCGGCCGAGCGCCTGCGCACTCACTGAAGTCCATCACTTTGAACATGGAACCGGAGCAACTTGTTTTGTTTGTTCTTTAATTACCAGCGCGTTTTCATCTATTGGTTATGGTCATTGATGGCTTTAATGAGTTGGACGTAGACTTCTGTGCAAATGCCGAAAGCAATTCGTCTAAGTAATTAACACAGCAATTCGCTGAACGCTGCCTGTAATATAAATGAAATGTACGCAGCATATATTCAGGAATTTATGGTGGAACAAGGCGGATAAATGTGTGTTTGTTTTCCTGAAACTTACACGGGCAGCGCCTTGTCTGATGGTTTATGATGTTCATTATGTTAGAGCCACTTTCTGACGATATTAGGGAGTTTTTCTAGTTGGTAAATAATGTTGGTAAACAAAAAATATCTCAGACAGCGATTTACCGAAGCCTTAGGATTGGTCATGGATGAAACTTCATTCAATGCAGCCATTACCAATCCAAGGATATGGGTCGCAGTTCACATGTGCTATAGGTGGCCCAAAGCGGAACGAATGAGCCTCAACGTGACTTATCATCACTATAGTTGAGTGTTGCCAACTTTTGACATGAAACTATCCCTTTAAATGAAATCTACCATCAACATACATCATGATTAACCAAAAACACATACACATAGATCAAGGTAAAACTATGCTAATGAGTGGGTGTTATCAGAGCTCGTTCATGCTGTATCTTTACAGGCTGATACACTGTCTCCAATACCTTCCTGTGGCCACAGCATTTCCACCCCCCTCTGCCTGCTGTAATCTTACACAATGGGAGGAGCAAGTCATCCTACACAGTGTAATAGCCTGTGAAGCTACAATAGGGAGGGTCTATGGCAGTGATGGCGAACCTTTAAGAGACCGAGTGCCCAAACTATAACCAAAATCCACTTATTTACTGCAAAGTGCCAACATAGCATCTTAAGCAGTAACTTATTGCTACCTGTTCTTCAACATCTATCAATCGTATCGGCCCCTTGCGGCCACCAATACAGTTGAAAGAAGGAGCACACATTCAGACAATCATTGTAGCTTCTCACCAGGCTCTCTCTTTACAGTAGGAATGTAGGGTCCAGTGGGATGACCTACAAAGATAATGCAGTTCTACTGCAGTTCCAAACAGCCAATGATGTGTCGTTTTAAAACAGCGCTGATTGAAGCATCTCTTAAATTACCTGGGTCTGCAGGAAGATTTTGTGAATTTGGTCCTGTTTAGTGAGCTCTGACTTGCAATCAATGGACTAAGTGCCCACAGAAAGGGCTCCGAGTGCCACCTCTGGCACCCGTGCCACAGGTTCGCCACCAATGGTCTATGGTAATGGGTAGCCCCTCAGGATCAATAGTATAATTATAAAAGTTGATTTTAGAAGGAAGGAGGCCATGGATAACAAATATAAGAAGATACCACAGTCCCGGTGCCTGGATCTATGAGTAATGTCCCTGGTTTATCAGGATGGATTCTGATGGTAGATTTCCTTTAAGGCATATGCTTGTGATATTCCAAGCTACATTATAATCACACAGAGCAGTGCATGCTGGGATCTTGTTGTTTCCTGTTGCGAAAATAGAAGGGACCCAACTCTCAGTTTTCCTACAGGTGTCATGTATAGTGAGTCACAATATCACATTGCCATGTATCCTACCGGCTCATTGATTATGGATCACACGGATATGCTTGTCTTGTATAATGAGTCATGTGTTATTATGTCCTGCTTTCAATGATTAATAAGGACCTCAAACAAATCGGTACCAAGCGGAGGCGGCAGTGTCAGAGATTCTGTCATACCTGCTGTCATACATGAGGGTAAGACTCTAAAATGATTGGTGTATCAGAGGGGGAAGTCTATTGTGTTGTATGTATCATGAATATTTACCGCATTTTTAAAGATTCATATAGGATTGTGTTATCAGGCTTCCTCTTACCTCTAAAGGGTTTTCCCAAGTTTAGAAATGAACCCCAAAAATGTGATCAATGAGAGTCCAACTGCTGGGAACCCCAACGATCATGAGAGTGGGACCTCGCAATCTGGAGAATGTGGATCCCATTCTCACTAATGGGAGGAATGGCAGGACAAGCATTTGTCCTGCCGCTCCATCCTATTCTATGGGAGTGCCGGATATAGGCAAGCACTCTTACAGTAAAGAATCCCATCTAGGATAACAACAGTGTATCCTGAAAATAAATATGAAGACATTTTTTGTCAACAAGATCCATAGTCTCTCGACTCTTACAGTAAACAATCCCATCTATAATGTGTATCCCAACTCTCATGATGATGTGCTCTTACCGTAAAGAATCCAGTCCATATACAATTAAAGGGTTAACAACACCATTTAAAGAGTGTAAGCGATTGGTTTAGAATCAGTTCGGGGTCAGGTACCCAAAGCAAACCATTTGGTTGATGGTAAAGACACTTTTTGGCAGCAAATTCCATAGTCTCACTTGAAGTTAAAAATCCTGTCCATGGTGACGGTGAAGTCATTTTCTGGGAATAAGTTCTATAGTCTCACTGCTTTTGCAGTAAAGAATCTGATGTATGCTGATAGATTTGGCCAGGCATTGAGGAATTCCCCATGACTCTATTAAAGGCCCATGTGTAGGGAAGAGTAAACCTGATGCCAACCTGAATGCTCACCCCCATTTCTAATACCTCTGGTTGGTAACATTTAAATGTTACCCTTTAAATGTTCAGGCAAAGCCACTGACAGCATTTAAAGGGAACCTACCACCACGAATCTACCTATAAAGGTAGATCGGGTGGTAGGTGGATGTAAGGGACATGAGGAGAGCTCTTTTTAGAGCTAATCCTCACGTCCCCGCTGACTTTTGGGAAACTTTATTAACCTAATATGTAAATTTAGTTATGCGGCTACTGGGGCGTGGAGTAGCTGGCACGAGGCTACACAGCGCGGCTACTCCACGCCCCAGTAGCCACATTACTCCTCCTACCCTGTTGTGTCCGGCCCTCGTCTGACAAGCCGGCTACTGCGCATGCGCAGTAGCTCCGGCCTCGGAGCTGGGACTGCTCAGCCGCCGTTCTGCGCATGCGCAGAACGCCATCATGTCGGACGAGGGCACGCAGCTACGAGGAGCTGCGCGCCGGACACAACAGGGTAGGAGTAGTAATGTGGCTACTGGGGTGTGGAGTAGCCGCGCTGTGTAGCCTCGTGCCGGCTACTCCACGCCCCAGTAGCCGCATAACTAAATTTACATATTAGGTTAATAAAGTTTCCCAAAAGTTAGCGGGGACGTGAGGATTAGCTCTAAAAAGAGCTCTCCTCACGTCCCTTACATCCACCTACCACCCGATCTACCTTTATAGGTAGATTCGTGGTGGTAGGTTCTCTTTAAATGATGGCAAAACATGTGCATCCCCATTTTCCTGAGGATCTCCCCCGATCATGTCACCGGGATCGGCAATCTTCGGGAAAATGCCGTTGCACACACACTGTTGCCACTGTTGCCACAATTTGTTTACAAATGTTAACAGTGGGGGAGTGAGCTGAACGCTGAACATGAACCCAAACTTTCTGGCTGAATGTCATAGGTTGGGGTCTGCTCCTGCTGCCTTGTTGTGGTTACCCTGATAATAAGATGAATACATCCGAGACGTGTAATAATACACAATGGTCTGATAACACAACCCAACATCTAATTACCCAGAATGTATAGAAATACACAGGAAAACCGCCGGCACAATGTTGTCCTCCGCGTGGAGAGAGCAGTACAATCCCCACTAATTGATGGCCACGCCATCGTCTTCCATCGCCATTGTTCTTTTCATTGTGCAGGTATCAATATCTGATTTCTCCTCTTCCCTCTATTAGTCAGATATGGAAGTGACACGAGTTTCCATTTGTCTTCCATATAATGGGATACAAAGGTTAATTTACTGCACCACTCTTAATTACCAGTCCGGACCTTTGACTCTCTTCTAATTGTGGAGCTAGGAGATGCATTCAGTAAAAGTAATGAATTACAGATACTTCGGCTTTTTTGCTCACAGTAGGTAGCTAATTACTTTAACCAGTTTTACAAAGTGCATAAAACTAGTCACTGCTGAGCCCTGAATAGCGGCTCGTGGAGACGGAGACATTCTGCATATTTATAAACCTGCACAGGGAATCTTTGATCAACCTGTTCCCATTCTCTGCGACAATTAGTAGCTGGAGGTCCCGTGTCTGCAGGACAGCATTGAGATATCGGTCTGTGTCTTATAAAGGCAGGACGTCGGCAGAATCATTGCAAAAATCAATGAAATAAGCCAATAATATGTAAAAAAAAATATATATATATATATAAACTCAAAAGAAATTGGGGCACATTTACTTACCCGGTCCCTGCGTGATTTCCGATCCGGACTGTCTGACTAGGATGAACTCTGCCATCATTCATGAAGATCGTGCGCCCGATATCCTGCATGTGTGGCCTCCCCGTTCAGGTCCCCGGAGTTCACCTTCTTCTTCCTGGTGCATGTAAGTGCATTGTCCGTGTACAATGCGTTGTGCGGGGGGTCACTAAGATCCTGCGCCTGATATCCTGCATGTGTCGCTTCCCCGCTCAGGTCCCCGGGGTTCACCTTCTTCTTCCTGGTGCATGTAAGTGCATTGTCTGTGTATAATGCGCTGTGCGGGGAGTCACTAAAATCCTGCGTCCGATATCCTGCATGTGTCGCTTCCCTGCTCAGGTCCCCGGAGTTCACCTTCTTCTTCCTGGTGCATGTAAGTGCATTGTCCGTGTATAATGCGCTGTGCGGGGAGTCACTAAGATCCTGCACCTGATATCCTGCATGTGTCACTTCCCCGCTCAGGTCCCCGGAGTTCACCTTCTTCTTCCTGGTGCATGTAAGTGCATTGTCCGTGTATAATGCGCTGTGCGGGGAGTCACTAAGATCCTGTGTCCGATATCCTGCATGTGTCGCTTCCCCGCTCAGGTCCCCGGAGTTCACCTTCTTGTTCCCGGAGTATGTAAGTGCATTGTCCGTGTATAATGCGCTGTACTGGGAGTCACTAAGATTGTGCGCCCGATATTCTGCATGTGTCGCTTCCCTGCTCAGGTCCCCGGAGTTCACCTTCTTCCCGGTGTATGTAAGTGCATGGCTTGAGACATAATCTTTAAGTTAAATCCCGCGGTGTCTGAAACCGTGGAATCGTCCGAGGAACACCCCCCCCGAATTTGTGTTGCATGAAAGCTAGTGCGTTTGCGTCAAAAACCCCTTTTAAATCCCTCTCCCAGCGGAACACAATGGAAAGCGTCGGGGTGTCCCACAAAAGTGCAGTCCACAGGCCCTTAGTAAATGAGCCCCATTATGTAATTTGCTCAGTTGATTCAATTTGGAACACTCAGGTTTTTTATCTCATGTGTATTGTATAATGATGGAGGAATAAGAGATTGGGCATCTGGGACTATAGATATGAAGCAAGAGATATGGCATTTATGGGCCCCCAGAAAAGTATGTCTGGGAGTCCCCAAATGCAAAGCTCAGCTCTGAACGGCAAAGCAGGTAGTCCATTGCTTTGTGCTCTGTCACAACTTTAAATCGTATTGGCTTCCCGAGGATACCAATAAAGTTTAAAGCACATGAGTTATTGTATCACATCCCCCCCATTCTCCAAACCAGCTGATGTTTTGACAACCAACCCAACACATCCCATTGGAGTTTGCACCCCCAATGGCCAAAGCACCGTGCACCTGAAGGAGCCACAAAAAGGGTCAACAAAACGTATCCACAAAAAGTAGCCTTGCTCTTTAATCAGAGAGGTGAATCCAATGTGAACTGAGCCAATCCCATAATAAATATCTGTAGGATGAGTGTGCGTTGAATATCACATGTTTGGACTGATTAAGGTTTCGATTTTAACTGTTTCAATTTTTATGGATTTCAATTGGTGAGCTTCTATAGACATGTTAGGAAAAGGGAACGTTTGTTTTTTTTTTTTAATTAGGCCACGCAAATGTAACATACAGGTTGATTTGGGACCCTAAATCACAGGTCCATAAAGACCTGCAAGTGGTTTAGTTTCCCAAAACAACCTGACAGGTCCTCTTTAAGAGAACATCTAAGTTGGGCCGCCACAATACAAGATTCTATCTACAGTTACAAATGAAAAATTCCTTACAAAATAGTAGAAAATGGATTGGATACCAAAAAGATTCCATTAGGGTCAATAGGATGTATTGGGGATATTAGAGCGTACGTTGGAAGGTCTGATTTTCTTTCACAAACAATCAAGGGTTTAAAGTATGTTGCGATGGCCTTAGGAAAATGTAGATTAGAACTCAAAGAATTATAAAAGACTCACCTGGTATAAGAAGAGAGTCCAAATCTAATGGACATGGACCTCTACACCCACGGTAAACCTTTAAACAATCATATGAAGCCTATCTCTGTTAAGGTTGATGATACTTGTTTGATGCCCATTTCATAGCTTCATAGTATCATAGTTACACGGTTGAAAAAAAAGACACTTGTCCGTCAAGTTCAACCAAGGAAGGGAAGGGATTGGAAGAGGAAGGGATTTGGGGGAAACAATTCTATATAACATA
Organism: Engystomops pustulosus; assembly: GCF_040894005.1. NCBI lineage: Eukaryota > Metazoa > Chordata > Amphibia > Anura > Leptodactylidae > Engystomops > Engystomops pustulosus. The sequence continues at coordinate 110,810,042 of NC_092418.1, read as the reverse complement.
ACCATCAATGTTATTTAGGTGTAAAAAGGCATCTAGACCCTTCTTGAAGCTCTCTGCTGTCCCTGCTGTGACCAGCGCCTGAGCTCGGCTATTCCACAGATTGACAGTTCTCATAAAAAGTTCTTAGTTGGGTTGGGATTAACCAAGTAGAAAATGTTGAATAACTTGCATCATGTGATTGCTACTCTTCCCGTGATCAATTTTATATGTGAACTAGTGCATACTAGCCAAAGGGGCGGTAACCTTTTATTTTCTCATGGGGTGTGTCTTGTTAATGCCGTTTGGCTACTATGGGCTTCACATGTAGACTTTCGGAGGCCCATATCTTCCGAATGGATTTACAAATTTTAAAATAACAAACACCAAATTAATCAGGAGCCCATCGGCAAATGCATGGGGTGCACCATTCAGCATTTGGATTTTGGTGACACGTTCACTTTAACAACACGTTTTCTAAGCTTTTTACCCATTTGTGATAAAATCACACATCGCGTTGTAGATTTAGTTTCTAGCATCAGTCAAACAATAAAGTGAACAATAATATTCATTATCACATCCCGGGGTTTGTTAAAACCGAGCATGAAATCAAAGATTTATGGACAAAAGGTCCTTGTCTGCAGTTTGCATGGCTGCGAGACAGGCGCTCGGTGGTTGATGCTCACCGCAGTTGGCTTCGTCGGATCCATCGGCACAGTCGGCGTCTTCATCACACACCCAGAGTTTAGATATACAATGCTTTGTAGTCTTACACTGGAAGTGGTCGGGGGAGCAGCTGTTTTCAGCTATAAAAAAAAACGGGGAAAAAAACGTTAAATTCATCTACTTTAATAAATAGCATGTTCTTGTATAGAAGAGATATTCTCCGAATCGGTATACCGTGGGTGTTTAGGCGAGAATTCCATTAGCCCTGCATTGAAATATGGGACGTTCTCACAGTACATCTGGAGTAGGTGGGTAAGATTAGGACTTTAAATAATTTATAGATTTCCTTTTCCAGCGTGTAGGTTTAGAGGAGGATTGTAATAAATTGGAGCAAGCTTAGAGAAAGGGTTTAAAGCGCTCCCTGTGCCTACATCCAGCGGAGGAGGACAGTCGGAGGATTAAAAGAATTGAGTTATTGAGTTGAATGACAATTTAACTATGCAAAACAAGCCTTCCTCTTAAAGGGACTTAAGAGATTTAGGAAGGTAGGGTCACTGTTTGACCTGAAGTCACAGGGGTGGGAGCAGCTGCATCCAGTCCTGTAGTTATTGCTCCAAAATGGCGCTTTTTTTGCTTACAGCCACAGTTTTGGCTTCTATCAGCTTAAACAGCATAACTGCAGCATAACAGCATAACTCTCTGGGGAAACTGGAACTAAAAGATTATTTCGGGTCCACCGGTTAATATAAATTAGCCTCATCCAATCATACTTTTCCTACTAGCTGCCTGGTACCTGTTTCTCAACTTCTGTCTCCGACCCATCACTTTGTTCTTGACTATGCTCTTGTCCTGACCCCTAGACTGTTCAATCTTGACTGCTATTCTTGACTGTGTTTCTGACTGTTCTACCACTATCACTACTTCTCTTTCCATTTCATATGTTTTATGGTGACTGAATCCTTTGCTAAAGCTTATACACAAGGCAAAAAGGTAAAATTTTGGTATTTTTTAAACTTGCCGCTACAGTCTAGCAAGGGCCAAACACTTTAGGGGAAATTCATTGTGCACATATCTCCTCTGCCAGTTTCCTGGCTTCTACGACCCACAAACTATTTTGGGGGCATGTCGGGGCACCGAGTGGGCCCCAAGGGTGGGGAGGGCAAGGATGTAAATGCCCAGCCAGACGGATTTACTATAGTCTCTGCCGGAAGACCGACTATAGCAAAGAACTCCACGAGATTAGGCCTGGTCTTAATAGATTGGGTGCCAGTACACACCTGAAAAGTTTTTAACCTCTGTGGGGGGAATTTTAAGACTTGTGTTGATAACGTAAGCCATTTCTCCCCAGTCAGTGTAAGTCAATTGTCCCCAGTGTGTCTACTACAATTCACATTTCTGGTACAAGATCTCTGAGGTTTATCCACTACACCCTCTCGGTGTGACTCGGAGGAAACTAAACGGGTTAGGTACAAGCTATGAAGTCACACCGAGAGGGTGTAGTGGAAAGATGCTGTCAATGTAATATTACAGATAACCCTCTGACCAACAGAGGCCTGTGGTGATAGGTGATGCCTCGATGGACTGTAGAATAAGGATATATCTTTATTATTGTTTTTGTGAAAAATATTTATAAACCCCTTTAAAAACTGTAGCCTTGTATGATCACAACTTAAATGGGAATTGATTGAATTTGTTGTTGTAGCGGGTTATTCACTTGGGAATGGTGAGAATCATGCGGAGCACTCGCTTGTCTTCGTCTCTTTTATAGCAATGTTGAGCGTTCATGATGATTCCTCACTACATTTCCCATTGATTTATAGTTTGGCATAGTTGACTGATATCACAAGAGAAAACAAACCATCTTATTGAGTGACTTGATTTCATACGTTTCCTTTTCACATTAACATAATCATCCCGGTTAACTTACGGCAATCAATCTCGTCTTCTCCATCCCCGCAGTCGTTCTGCCCGTTGCAGCGGAGATTTATTGGGATGCATTTCTGCTTCTTGGTGCATTTGAACTGCCCCGACAGACAGGCGTAGGTGTCTGCAAAGCAAATCACAAGAATCAGAAGAAACTTTTCTCCCGAAACTAAATCAGTGGAGCTGCTGCTCTTTTCATCCGTCGTGTTTGCATAATCACCTACCACAGTTGAGTTCATCGGAATTGTCCCCACAATCGTTCTCTCCGTCGCAGATAAAAGCTGGGAGGGCGCAGAGTCCGCTGCCGCATTGAAACCTCCCCGGCTGGCACTTGAATTCAGCTGTAAAAATAGAAAATGTATTCTGATTTATGAGAAAAGGCAGGATTGCAATCACTTCTATGTATGAGTAGGACAGGAAAGGGGCTCTTGTACATCAGTCACGTAATATAATCATCGACAGAACTGTTGGATAAATAAAAAAGGAACCTTTATTCTGCATTAGATCAGTACGGTAGGAACATATATCAGTGGTGCATGTTAGGGAAATGGCAAGCAAGGGCACAAATGGGCTGTAACCATAGCAAAATGTATGGCTGTCAAGTGCGGGAAATCGGTGAGAGTTTTACATGCTGATTTATATCAACCACTCTTTGACAAGAGAAGTTAAAAAATTACTTCTCAGAAAAATTACACCACTCGGAAAACTTTTGTGTAATGGATGGAAACATATAGTAAGTGGCTTAACTATCTAACTATCCATCTATCTAATACTTATTATAAGAACTTAAAGGAAACCTACCACTTGAAGTGACAGGTTTCAGATGGAAATACCGGGCACCAGCTCAGGGTGAGGTCAGGGTGAGCTGTTGCCGGAGCTTATTTTTGTTAGTGTTTTAAACCGCGGTATCGCGGTTTAAAACACTTTTTAAACTTTATAGCCGGCACAGGGAGGTACGCGCTCGGCGCTTACCATGCTCGCGGCTCTCCATCACTTCCTATGTAGCCGCGCGCACGGTCGCGTGCATGGTAAGCGCCGAGCGCGTACCTCCCTGCGCCGGCTATAAAGTTTAAAAAGTGTTTTAAACCGCGATACCGCGGTTTACAACACTAACAAAAATAAGCTCCGGCACCAGCTCACCCTGAGCTGGTGCCCCGTATTTCCATCAGAAACCTGCCACTACAAGTGGTAGGTTTCCTTTAACTGTAAAGTTACTGACAAAAAAAATGTTTTAGCACAGCTGGATAGAGCTTTTGACAACAATTCCAATGATACATGTATTGTGCTGCTGGTTTCTTCCTGGCTGTAGATACAGTCTGGTATATCTATCATCACTTACTTTAAAATCATACTCCGCTATTCCTGAAGTGGGTGGCACATCCTTGGATTCATAGGAATCCGAGCAGCGTGAGAGGAGTCACATGCTTGTGACATCACTCAAGCGTCTTTGCCAGAAGATTAAGCCTTTCGCATGAATCAGGTCAGCATGTTTGTAATTGGATGACCTGAAGCATGTGATGAGTCACATGCTTGTGACATCACTCCTGGTCCTAGTTTCTTGCACTCCTCTTCTCCTGACACTCCCAACAAGCCTCCTGTCGTCTCTAGCTGTTCTGTATGGTTTCTCATGGTTACCAGGAAGCATGGCAAATGTAGAATAGTCGGAGGGGGAGCAATGTAAAGCTTCTGCTAGCAGTTAAACAACTGCAGATAGCACTTTAAGCTTAAAGAGGTTTTCCATGAAAATAATTGATGCTCCATCCTGGAGCTTTAATAGCTGGGACTACTATTAGGGGTTATGCAAGGAATCCTTCTTCCCAGTAGCCATTGTTAAATGAGGATTTCTTGAACCAACTGGAGGTCCATTTACTCTTAAAGTAGTAGTCAACAAATATGGTTGTCTTGTATTGATGTGTTTTTAAATTCTTCTTTTTTTTTTTTTAGTTTCTCATTAATTGTTCTTTTATTTAAATTTTAAATAGTTTGTTAAGTTTCTTTCATAAAAAACACATAAGCTTCAGTTTCCGGAAGATAGAAAAAAAAGGCCACCTGTTATTTTGGGCCGGCATACTTCTGTAAGAGAATATAAGCCAGTGGGCTACTACTTATAACGTAAGTCAGAAAGGGAAAGTTGTAGAAAAACAAGGGCACATGAGGATGTGGAATTTAGGCTTAATTGACATATATCTCAAAACGTTTGTAAGCATTGCGCCATATTTGTGGTGGAGAGAAGTAAGATTTAGTGGAGAGCTAGCAGTTGCAATTGCGATATTCCCGGGCATTGTCGAAAGAACTCAATCTCCATTCTCGTCAAAAAATTTGCCTTTTGCACAAGTTAGTATCAAAAAAGGAGAACCAAGGAGACCGAGTCTATATGTGGCATGGATGATTTCTACTGTCATACGCCGTAAACTCCTCCAGGCTAACCAGTTGGGTTGCTTTACGGATCCAACGTGCTATTGAGGGGAGCTCTGGCTGTCTCCAATATAGAGGGATTAGAGACTTGGTCATCAAAGTAAACATTTTTTGAGGATGATTTGGGTTGGTTGGGGAAGGTGAGGTTTAGGAAGATGAGTGTAGGTGTTATGATGGGAGAGCCTGGGCAGATGTTGTGAATTAATACACTGGCTTGTCCCCAGAACGGTCTGACACCATAGGTTAAGAAATGAGCCACTGAACCTCCAAAATGGCATTGTTCATTTTATTTAAAACATATGGAGCTTACTAGTCAACTTGGGTCAACTTATTAAACCTTCTTTGCTCATTATGGGTGACCAGTAATGAAGAACCCTGCGCTCCCTGTTGCGATGGGGTTATGGTCATATACCCTTGTAGATCCAACACTGACTTCTATGAAATCTACTGGTGGTTCTTACTTCATCAGTCACTATTAGTTTTGTCAACTGATTTTTCTGACAAGAGCTCGGTCTGATCAGATATTCACCTGCCTTAACCCCCCCCTCCCTCTTTCTTATGTCCATATGCAAAAGTTTAGGGAGTTTCAATGTTAAAATGAAAAAGATAAAAAACTATAGTATTGGGCGCTGTAGTAATCTGTCACATTGTCAGGATACAAAATTGCAAGGGATAAAACAATATATTCAGCAAATGTGCAGACAAGATGAAACAGCTTCATTAAAGACGTCTGACAAACCTTTCCCAACTGGCTGTTGTATGTGACATTTGGGTAAAAAGGTCAAAGCAGGCAAATGTACAAAATAACTTACAAAGCAACAATCTAGCTGTAGTGAAAAGATATGGTGCAGGTGTTACTGTTAAAGTAGCTACATTTTATAAATATTTTATTAATTTCACCACCAGGAGAATAGTGAGTGCAGCTCTGGGATATAATATAGGTATGTAACTCAGGATCAGTACAGGATAAGTGATGTCATGTATGTACACAGTGACTGCACCAGCAGCAGAATAGTGAGTGCAGCTCTGGGGTGTAATACAGGATGTAACTCAGGATCAGTACAGGATAAGTAATGTCATGTATGTACACAGTGACTGCACCAGCAGCAGAATAGTGAGTGCAGCTCTGGGGTATAATACAGGATGTAACTCAGGATCAGTACAGGATAAGTAATGACATGTATGTACACAGTGACTGCACCAGCAGCAGAATAGTGAGTGCAGCCCTGGAGTATAATACAGGATGTAACTCAGGATCAGTACAGGATAAGTAATGTCATGTATGTACACAGTGACTGCACCAGCAGCAGAATAGTGAGTGCAGCTCTGGGGTATAATACAGGATGTAACTCAGGATCAGTACAGGATAAGTAATGTCATGTATGTACACAGTGAGTGCACCAGCAGCAGAATAGTGAGTGCAGCTCTGGGGTGTAATACAGGATGTAACTCAGGATCAGTACAGGATAAGTAATGTCATGTATGTACACAGTGACTGCACCAGCAGCAGAATAGTGAGTGCAGCTCTGGGGTATAATACAGGATGTAACTCAGGATCAGTACGGGATAAGTAATGTCATGTATGTACACAGTGACTCCTCCAGCAGCAGAATAGTGAGTGCAGCTCTGGGGTATAATACTGGATGTAACTCTGGATCAGTACCGAATAAGTAATGTCATGTATATACACAGTGTCTGCACCAGCAGCAGAATAGTGAGTGCAGCTCTGGGGTATAATACAGGATGTAACTCAGGATCAGTACAGGATAAGTAATGTCATGTATGTACACAGTGACTGCACCAGCAGCAGAATAGTGAGTGCAGCTCTGGGGTATAATACAGGATGTAACTCAGGATCAGTACAGGATAAGTAATGTCATGTATGTACACAGTGACTTCACCAGCAGCAGAATAGTGAGTGCAGCTCTGGAGTATAATGCAAACTATAAATCTGGGTCAGTGCTGGATGTATACATTTTACAATAATATGTCTACGTCCATGTAAATCTTCCATTCATTACTATGTATCAAACTCAGTTCTTGATGTCAGCCTACAGCAGGACCGTGTTACTTAATATACAAGGTAATTAGCCGGAGCGCCCTACATTTTATGTGCAAATCTTGTTCCTGTTTAATTTAGTCACCGATTCTCTAGCAGGTAGCGATGTGTGAAGTACTTTGCATTCTGAACTTTTTTTTTGCACATTTGTAGAGCGCCTGGCACTGTAGCGAGAGGCGCTAATTAGTTCAAGAGCGTGAGCTTCATATATGTACAGAATATGGGAGCAGGACAAGCGGTAATTATTCACCGACTCTGAATTATGGATATTTGTATAGTCTATTCAAAGTTAGAAAAGTTTTAGTAAAACTTAAAAGATGTCCAAGTAGAATCACGTAGTTCATTATGTTCTGATAAATTGGTGGTCAATTAAGGGAGCCATTAGATGGAATTTTTTTTTTGTCTGTCAACAGGTTCAGTGTAAAGGTTCATGCTCAAGGCACGGTCTAGTGGATGGATCTATCTTCGTACGATACTTATGTAACCCCTGGAATTATGTATTATGCAGATCACCGTGAGGTCACATCTACTCTTTCCAATATATGGCATGTGATCAAACCACATTTTGTTGAAAATTTTGCAGCCATGGCCCAGGGGTGTGCATATACGCTGTGCAGGGGTAGCAGACACTCCCAGTTCTCGGAGCTTGAAGTGGTCCAACGACTCATGGCTTCAGGTGCTCGGTATCTAACCCCTTGGGCTTCTGCTATATGTATTATGATGTTTATTAAATTGTATCTTAACCATATGTCAAGTGTCATGGCTGTCTTGCCACCAACTGAACCACGTAGGATTGCTAAAACCCTGATAGTGTCCAAATACAGTTCAAGCTCACATTCTTCTCAATTGGCTGTAAGGTTTGGATTCAGTATTTGTTTGGGTGTAGAGTAGTAGATGAGTTGGGGCAGTGGTTGGCAGTAGTAGCTCGGTGGGAGAGAGACAATACAATTGGTTGAAGTCACATCTGCTCTTTCCAAAATATGGCATGTGATCAAACCACATTTTTTTTTAATTTTGCAGCCATGGCCAAGCGGTGAGGCTAGTAGCAGACACTTCCAGTTCTCGGAGCTTGCAGTGGCCCAACGACTCATGGCTTCAGGTGCTCGGTATCTAACCCCTTGTGCTTCTGCTAAATGTATTATGATGTTTATTAAATTGTATCTTAACCATATGTCAATTGTCATGGCTGTCTTGCCACCAACTGAACCACGTAGGATTGCTAAAACCCTGATAGTGTTCAGATACGCCTAAAGCTCACTTTCTTCTCAATTGGCTGTAAGGTTTGGATTCAGTATTTGTTTGGGTGTAGAGTAGTAGATGAGTTGGGGCATTGGTTGGCAGTAGTAGCTCGGTGGGAGAGAGACAATACAATTGGTTGATCTGCAAGGCCAGAAACCCTACATTTTACATGTTGTATTATACAGGTGATTGAAATACAGACACATAAGCAGAGATGGTTCTAGTGTTGTGGCAAGTGTCATAAATTTGGTGGGAAAGGATCCCAATGTGGCTTCTTGGTGAGCTGGAAAAAGTTGATATAGTCAAAATATCTAAAAGAAACCACACTTCTTTTCTAATGAGGGTCCAAAGCTACTGGACTGGTAGCAGAGTCCGGACAAGAGATGTGCAAAAAGCCAATGGAAGAACCCAGTATATTGATGAATTTTGTTTTATTTAGCCAAAATGCTACTTTAAAGGAAATCTATCACTAATATCCATCAAAATAAACCAGGGATACTTACTCATAGATCGAAACACTGTGACTGTGGCAATCATCCATGGCCGGCTTGTTATCCACAGCCAGCTTTTAAAATGATGCTAATGAGCACGAGGGGCTAGAACATCTGTAATCTGGTGTTACAGAAGGTTACACTGTCTCACCCTTTCCTTACTTCCTCAACACTTCCTGTTGTATTCTCATTGCTGAGGGTGCAGGGGGGAGGGTGAAACAGTGTAACGGCCAGTAAAACAAGATCACAATTAGGGTAAGATAGCTGCTGTGGCTCATTAGCATAATTTTTAAACTTGATTTTAAAAGGAAGGAGGCTATGGATGACAAATCTAAGAAAATTATCACATGGTCATGGTGCCTGGATCCATTGTCGAACTGGGATGGCAAGAGTCTACCATTAAAATTCGATCTTGGGGTACACCATTGCATAGAACATAGACAGTTTGTTACATAGTCTAATCATTTAGTTGTATGAATACATAGGATGGTTCAAATTCTGAATATCTAAGTGAAGTAAATTTAGGATACCTTATCCAGCACTGCTAATGCAGGGCCTGAGGGCCCACCTATCTCAGGGGTCCACCAATGGATCAACCTGTTGACCCGTGGGCCAGTCGAGTCTGCCTGGATCTATGAGTAAGTGTCCCTGGTTTATCTTGATAGATTTTGATGGTAGATTCTCTTTAAGGTTTGACATAGAAAATGTATAAAACCATACATACGGCATTCCGGAGGCTCGTCGGATCCATCCCCGCAATCGTCTACTGTGTCGCATTTCCACCAAAATGGGATACATTTATCTGTATTGCAGCGGAACTGAAAGAAAATAACTTCCATTAATGATTTAATAAAAGCTTTGCCGTGATGAATGATTATTGTGTAAGATTTATAATTCTGTTTTCAGCGAAGTTATGGCCTGTTTAATATGATAGATGTTTTTGCATGGAACGGTGGAATTATGCGAGAGTTTCAAAGCTTCGCTTTCTTTGAAGTTCCTTACAGAAGATTTCTCAGTGAATCTCAATGTGACAGACGTTCCATAGTTAGCTAAACCTGTTATGAGCTTTGGAAGGCAGAGCCGCCAGTTGCTGGAATTAATGTGTCAAAGAAACAAAAACAATCTGCCACGTGTCCAAAATCATCCATCGCCCGATACACCATCAGTGGTTTTACTTATGTAAATCCAGGCTTGACAGGTAGGAATTTCTTTAAGATGTAGGAAGTCGTCAATGTAGAATTCTAATTTGAAGCCTTAATTCACATTGCCCCATATTTCGTTTCGTTTTTTATTATGCTGTGAAGCTTTTCAGTTGCCTATCTAAGAGTTCTTAAGATTTCTCTTACAGCGCACTTTGTATTCAATGCACTTTTTTGACATAAGACAATATCCTCACCACTGAAGATCTGTGATATTATGGTATTAGGAATAGAGATGAGCGAGCACTAAAATGCTCGGGTGCTCGTTATTCGAGACGAACTTTTCCAGATGCTCGAGTGCTCGTCTCGAATAACGAGCCCCATTGAAGTCAATGGGAGACTCGAGCATTTTTCAAAGGGACCACGGTTCGGGAATAAAATGTGTTATTTAATTGAAAAAGAATGTCTTCTGATAAGTGATCAGATGTATGCAAACATCTGCAATCTATTCTTCACTGTTCCGCGCGTATATTATCTCCCGACAAGTTATCAGATGTGAAGAACAGTGAAGAATAGAATAAAAACAGTGAACACAGGATTATTTAAGTGAAAAACACAGTGAAGAACACAGTGAAGAATAGATTACAGATGTTCGGCACATCTGCTTACTTGTCGGGAGAGGAGATACGCTGTCCCGGGATCCGCTCCTCTTCTTCCACTGAAGTCTCCCCGATGTCTCCCTGCTGCCCGATGTCTCCCTGGTGCCCGATGTCTGCCTGCTGCCTGATGTCTCCCTGGTGCCCGATGTCTCCCTGCTGCGCGCGATGTCTCCCTGCTGCGCGCGATGTCTCCCTGCTGCGCCCGATGTGTCTCTGCTGCGCCAGATGTGTCTCTGCTGCGCCAGATGTGTCTCTGCTGCGCCAGATGTCTCCCTGCTGTGCGATGTCTCCCTGCTGCCGTTCCGCGTGTATCTTCCGACAAGTAAGCAGATGTGCAGAACATCTGTAATCTATTCTTCACTGTGTTTTTCACTGTGTTCTTCACTTAAATGATCCTGTGTTCACTGTGTTCACTGTTTTTATTCTATTCTTCATTGTTCTTCACTGTGTTTGTTTAATTAAATGCTCGATCTCGAGCAGGGGAAATACTCGTCCGAGCAACGAGTCGTTTCGAGTACCTTAATACTCGAACGAGCATCAAGCTCGGACGAGTATACTCGCTCATCTCTAATTAGGAACTATTTACGACTTTGAAGGAACCGGGCAGAAGGCCCCTAAACCGGATCAGTATGTTTTTTTTTTTTTTTTGAAAGGACGAAATCATTATCAAGAAAGTCCTAAAGAAACGGGGCATCCAAAAACCTTCTCCGATCTTAAAAGGGTTAGTCATCCATGGCTAAACATTGCTTGGAGTTGGCCAAAATGTTCCAGACTTCCAACTAGAGGAAGTTCCAAATGTCAAGGTATGTCCTTCACCAAAGAGGTAAGGTAGAGTTTAAAAGGTTTGAGGAGCACCCTTTCTAGACCTTTAAGTAGTGCTACCCAGAAGGTTCAGTCTCAACTGGTGTAATGCACTTGGGCATTAGAGTCCCAAAGCAGATGATACAAAAAGTAGTCATCTCATCGCAGGTGGCCTACTATGTCTTCTTGTAAAGACTTCTTTAGCAGGTCCATTAAGGCCAAGAATGCATAACTAGGAATTTGGGAAAAGAGGACACAACTAACTGTGTCTTTAAGATCTAGGGCATAAATGACTCCTGTCTCCAAGCATCTGCGTTTTAGCATAAACAAATTATTAAAGGGGATGTTCAACAGTTGTTTACAGCAGCCTTAGGGTAAATTCACATGGCCGTCTGCGGGGACGTATATGCGGCCTCAAATTTGTGGCCGCATGTACGTCTGCATAGACGGCAATGCTCTATCTTTCGGCGTGTGTGCGGCCGTGTCCCGCTATTCTCTATGGAGGGAGGAGGGGTCACCTCCTCCTCCACTCCAGCACACGGCACAGGCATACCGCGTGTGAATGAGCCCTTATATGGTAAACTGATGTGTCTGGTCTCAAGACTAACTACAGGGTTCCTTTTGGGAACTTCTCAATTACTTTTAGGGGCATCTTTGAAGTACACAACCCCTTTAATATCACGTCACTTCAATATTGATATTTTCACGTGAATTTTATGTAATGGTATAGCAGCTACTTTGTCCATAGTAGCGCACTGTTGTGTACAGCACACGGCACGCAGCGGTCCTCTAGACTATTTATTGTCTGAAGAATCTTTGACTCATCTCCACCAATTCCATTGTTGACGGAGGAATTAGATAAATTATTTTTGTTGACAACATCTGGTCAACAAAGACGTTTTGACGCTTCTCCTAATTATCTATTGACAGCTAATAGAGTAAGAACATGACTGATACAGGTGAATGATTAGTCTGGTGTCTCCTATCAGACCTTCTAATGTATCTGTGTGTTGTGAGACCTTGGGGACGCTGCGCGCCTGTAAATCCTGCAGTATGAAGGGGGAACAGACAATAGGTGAATTGTGGATTTTAACAATTAAGTAATTCGGATGAGACTGGGGAATGTTTTTATGCTGTGGCGGTGCTTAGTACTGGAGGTTTTATATGTAATTATGCTTGATAGTATGAAGTTTATTAGGGAAACATCAAAGCCCATAAAGTTTATAGGGAAAAAAACAATCTGTGCGACAACACAGGTCAGAAGATGAAGATGAATATCAAATGTTTTCTGTTGTATTTGATGTTTTATGCTGTATTATGTTGTGTGCAAAGTAGCATTATGTGTTGTAGTTGTATAATGTATGTTGACGAAGTATAGTGTGTGTTGTACATACATAATGTTATATAATTATATAATATACTGTGTGTTGAATATGTAATATGTTGTGTGTTATAGCTGTATTATGTGTTTTGTGGAAGATTTACTTTCTCAGTCCTGTCGCAAACCAGCGGCGCGTTCTCTGTGGAGGATTCAGGCTTCCGGCAATCTACTAAGGTAGTGTGCCCGATGTCCACCAAGTGTCGCTGCTTCGCTGAAGTCCATCGGAGTTCACTGGAGCTCACCAAGCCGGGCCGAGTGCAGGTAAGTGCGTGTCAAGTAACACTTTTTTTAAAAAAGTACCTCGGTTTCTCCGAATCCGTCAGGTTTTCTTACGGCCACGCCCCCGCTTTCCGTCGCGTGCATTCTGGCGCCGATGTGCCACAATCCGATCGCATGCACCAAAAACCCAGGGCAATTCAGGGAAAATCGTCGCAAAACGGTAATATTCGGGTAACACGTCGGGAAATATGCGATTTGGGCCCTTAGTAAATGACCCCCATTGTGTTGTAGCTGCATTACGTTTGTTGTGGCTGTATTACGGTGTGTGCAATAGCTGTATAATGGGTTGTGGTATAGCTGTACAATGTTGTGGGATCTTATGTAATATATTCTAATTATATTATGTATCATGTTGTGTGTTGTAGCTTTATTATGTCATGTGCTATAACTATATTATGTGTTATGTTGTAGTTGTATTACGTTATATATAACTGTTGATTGCAGTAGACACCAATCTTTGTTGATCCATTTGGGGAAATTGTCTCTGAACTATGACTTCTACTATGACTTCCTCATGATTGTTCCCTGCAGGTAGGACCTGATGGCCATTTGGGGGTTAAAGCGTCAATACTCAAGGAGGATTCAAGCAATTGGGGTGGGGGGAGGATTTATCATCACAGTGGGGCACATTTACTAAGGGTTGCACTTTCGTCAGGTTTCCCGAATATTTCTCTTTTGCGCCGAATTGCCCCGGGTTTTTGGCGCACGCGATCGGATTGTGTTGCTTCAGCGCCGGCTTGCATGCAACAGAAATGGGGGGGTGGCCGTCCAACAACCCGACAGATTCGGACAAACCACTGAATTTAAAAAAGGAAATGTGTCGCAAGATCAAGCACTCACATGCACCGGGAAGAAGAAGGTGAACCCCGGTGGACCTCGATGGAGAAGCGACACATTCAGGAACTCGGACGCACAATCTTAGTGAATCGCGCCGGACCCGAATCCTCGTCGGACAACGCACCGCTGGAACGGGATGGGACCGGGTGAGTAAATCTGCCCCATTGTTTGTTTTCTCATACAACTTATTTTACATCTGTTAAGTTGAAATTTTTTTTGCCATGTTTAAGACTTCTTTTTCCGCATCGGTCAGGTTGAGACTTTTTTTACAACTTTTTAACAGTCTCAACTTGACACATGTGAGTCAACGGTGACAAAAAGACTCAACTCCGTCAAAGAAGTCTCAACTTGACGGATACGAAAAAAAGGACCACTCAAAAGGTGGAACAAGAAACCAGATAATGGGGGTCATTTACTAAGGGCCCGATTCGCGTTTTCCCGACGTGTTACCCGAATATTTCCGATTTGCGCCGATTGTACCTGAATTGCCCCGGGATTTTGGCGCACGTGATCGGATTGTGGCGCATCGGCATGCACGCGACGAAAATCGGGGAGCGTGGCCAAACGAAAACCCGACGGATTCGGAAAAACCGCCGCATTTAAAAACGGAAAATGTGTTGCTCGGGACGCGCTTACCTGCACTCTGCCGGCCTCGGTGAATTCCGGTGTGTTCAGATGCTTTTCAGCGCAGCAGCGCCACCTGGTGGATGGCGGAGGAACTAACTTATTAAATCCCGGCCGGACCCGAATCCAGCGCAGAGAACGCACCGCTGGATCGCGAATGGACCGGGTAAGTAAATCTGCCCCAATGTGATGATTTATCACCCTTCCCCCAAAAGTTCTCAAGAGTAATCCCCCAAGCCAAACCTATTTTGGAGTAGAGAAGGACCACACCTTGGGTCAACCAAAAATGGTACAATGGATGGAAATGCCATAAAGGTATACCTATACCTATTAGATGCATGATGGTCACTATGTGGGGTGCTGCAAGACTGACCGGTCTCCCAAAGACCACCCGGTCTCCCAAAGACTGCCCCGGTGCAACAGACTGTCTCACAGCTATGGTATGATATTTGTTATTATTATTTTAGGACCCTTCACTCCATAGTCTTCTTTTGGATGACCCTGCACAACCCCTTTAAATATCCTAAAAAAGTTCCCTAGTCCATCATGACAAATCACCAAAGTTTAAAACAAACAGCAAAAAAAATGGATAAATCCCCATTCATCTCGAATTTTATTCTTCGCCATTTTAGCTTATTTCTTGCTGAATTCACATTTTGGATGTGATTATCCTTTAAGGGAATTAGTAATGAAAAAAGAGAAGAGACACCTGCGTGAAGGATTCTGCCGCCGAGCAAAAATTATTCTGTAACTGCAAAAATTGATTCCAAGCAGCGGCACAGTATATTATGGAACGAGAGAATTAGATCCAGGACTGAATACATAAAATATTTATCCAATTTTAATGAACTTTTACGAATTTGCACATTATAATGTAATAATTTATCTTAATTCTTTTTTTTTTTTTTTTCTTTTTTTTTTTTTTCTGGGCGCAGAAGAAAACATAAGTCTCTTCCAGCTAATAAAAATGTGCAAGTTATTTTATTCTGCTGTAAACGTTTATATGAAGGAGGCTCGCTGAGATACAACCATCAGTCCATGAATATATTTTCTTCCCCCGGGAACTCGGTTTATTGACCTAAAAGCTTAAACCAAACAGAATTGTACTTTGTCTCTGAACCCTTTGCTTGCCTTACATGGAACGTAGGACATGGGAAGCGCTAAACATGACATTCAACATCAAATCTGTATTAAAAAGACCGTATCCAAGTTATTAGGGACCTTCTAAGCCATCTATAGATCCTTATAGAATGGTGGTTTAGTCCCTCCCTATAAGAGAGCTGTCCATGGGTTAGAAAAACAAACACCTATACAGTGTTTCAGGTGCCTGCCTGCTGCCTTACTGAAGCTGGAGAAAGTGCATCTCAGCTTCACTGGGCATGTGTTCTGTGCTGAGCCCACAGCCTAGCCCCTGGGCAGTGACTATATAGGATTATTTGTCACACTGCCCCTGTAAAAGAATATAACTACTATAATACTGCCCCCTATGTACAGGAATATAACTACTATAATACTGCCCCCTATGTACAGGAATATAACTACTATAATACTGCCCCCTATGTACAGGAATATAACTACTATAATACTGCCCCCTATGTACAAGAATATAGCTACTATAATACTGCCCCCTATGTACAAGAATATAACTACTATAATACTTCCCCCTATGTACAGGAATATAACTACTATAATACTGCCCCTATGTACAATAATATAACTACTATAATACTGCCCCCTATGTACAGGAATATAACTACTATAATACTGCCCCTATGTACAATTATATAACTACTATAATACTGCCCCTATGTACAATAATATAACTACTATAATACTGCCCCCTATGTACAAGAATACAACTACTATAATACTACCCCCTATGTACAGGAATATAACTACTATAATACTGCCCCCTATGTACAAGAATATAACTACTATAATACTGCCCCTATGTACAAGAATATAACTACTATAATACTGCCCCCTATGTACAGGAATATAACTACTATAATACTGCCCCTATGTACAGGAATAGAACTACTATAATACTGCCCCCTTTGTACAAGAATATAACTACTATAATACTGCCCCCTATGTACAAGGATATAACTACTATAATACTGCCCCCTATGTACAAGAATATAACTACTATAATACTGCCCCCTATGTGCAAGAATATAACTACTATAATACTGCCCCCTATGTACAGGAATATAACTACTATAATACTGCCCCCTGTGTACAAGAATATAACAACTATAATACTGCCCCCTATGTAAAAGAATATAACTACTATAATACTGCCCCCTATGTACAAGAATATAACTACTATAATACTGCCCCCTATGTACAGGAATATAACTACTATAATACTGCCCCCTATGTACAAGAATATAACTACTATAATACTGCCCCCTATGTGCAAGAATATAACTACTATAATACTGCCCCCTATGTACAAGAATATAACTACTATAATACTGCCCCCTATGTACAAGAATATAACTACTATAATACTGCCCCCTATGTACAGGAATATAACTACTATAATACTGCCCCCTATGTACAGGAATATAACTACTATAATACTGCCCCCTATGTACAAGAATATAACTACTATAATACTGCCCCCTATGTACAGGAATATAACTACTATAATACTGCCCCCTATGTACAGGAATATAACTACTATAATACTGCCCCCTATGTACAAGAATATAACTACTATAATACTGCCCCCTATGTACAGGAATATAACTACTATAATACTGCCCCCTATGTACAAGAATATAACTACTATAATACTGCCCCCTATGTACAAGAATATAACTACTATAATACTGCCCCCTATGTGCAAGAATATAACTACTATAATACTGCCCCCTATGTACAGGAATATAACTACTATAATACTGCCCCCTATGTACAGGAATATAACTACTATAATACTGCCCCCTATGTACAAGAATATAACTACTATAATACTGCCCCCTATGTACAGGAATATAACTACTATAATACTGCCCCCTATGTACAGGAATATAGCTACTATAATACTGCCCCCTATGTACAAGAATATAACTACTATAATACTGCCCCCTATGTACAGGAATATAACTACTATAATACTGCCCCCTATGTACAAGAATATAACTACTATAATACTGCCCCCTATGTACAAGAATATAACTACTATAATACTGCCCCCTATGTACAAGAATATAACTACTATAATACTGCCCATATGTACAATAATATAACTACTATAATACTGCCCGCTATGTACAAGAATATAACTACTATAATACTGCCCCCTATGTACAAGAATATAACTACTATAATACTGCCCCTATGTACAATAATATAACTACTATAATACTGCCCGCTATGTACAAGAATATAACTACTATAATACTGCCCCCTATGTACAAGAATATAACTACTATAATACTACCCCCTATGTACAGGAATATAACTACTATAATACTGCCCCCTATGTACAAGAATATAACTACTATAATACTACCCGCTATGTACAAGAATATAACTACTATAATACTACCCCCTATGTACAAGAATATAACTACTATAATACTGCCCCCTATGTACAAGAATATACCTACTATAATACTGCTCCCTATGTACAGGAATATAACTACTATAATACTGCCTCCTATGTACAAGAATATAACTACTATAATACTGCCCCCTATGTACAGGAATATAACTACTATTATACTGCCCCCTATGTACAGGAATATAACTACTATAATACTGCCCACTATGTACAAGAATATAACTACTATAATACTGCCCCCTATGTACAAGAATACAACTACTATAATACTGCCCCCTATGTACAAGAATATAACTACTATAATACTACCCCCTATGTACAGGAATATAACTACTATAATACTGCCCCTATGTATAAGAATATAACTACTATAATACTGCCCCCTATATACAAGAATATAACTACTATAATACTGCCCCTATGTACAAGAATATAACTACTATAATACTGTCCCCTATGTACAAGAATATAACTACTATAATACTGCCCCTATGTACAATAATATAACTACTATAATACTACCCCCTATGTACAAGAATACAACTACTATAATACTGCCCCCCATGTACAAGAATATAACTACTATAATACTACCCCCTATGTACAGGAATATAACTACTATAATACTGCCCACTATGTTCAAGAATATAACTACTATAATACTGCTCCCTATGTACAGGAATATAACTACTATAATACTGCCCCCTATGTACAAGAATATAACTACTATAATACTGCCCCCTATGTACAAGAATATAACTACTATAATACTGCCCAATATGTACAAGGATATAACTACTATAATACTGCCCCCTATGTACAGGAATATAACTACTATAATACTGCCCCCTATGTACAGGAATATAACTACTATAATACTGCCCCCTATGTACAGGAATATAACTACTATAATACTGCCCCCTATGTACAGGAATATAACTACTATAATACTGCCCCCTATGTACAGGAATATAACTACTATAATACTGCCCCTATGTACAAGAATATAACTACTATAATACTGCCCCCTATATACAAGAATATAACTACTATAATACTGCCCCTATGTACAAGAATATAACTACTATAATACTGTCCCCTATGTACAAGAATATAACTACTATAATACTGCCCCTATGTACAATAATATAACTACTATAATACTACCCCCTATGTACAAGAATACAACTACTATAATACTGCCCCCTATGTACAAGAATATAACTACTATAATACTACCCCCTATGTACAGGAATATAACTACTATAATACTGCCCCCTATGTACAGGAATATAACTACTATAATACTGCCCCCTATGTACAGGAATATAACTACTATAATACTGCCCCCTATGTACAGGAATATAACTACTATAATACTGCCCCCTATGTACAAGAATATAACTACTATAATACTGCCCCCTATGTACAAGAATATAACTACTATAATACTGCCCCCTATGTACAGGAATATAACTACTATAATACTGCCCCCTATGTACAGGAATATAACTACTATAATACTGCCCCCTATGTACAGGAATATAACTACTATAATACTGCCCCCTATGTACAAGGATATAACTACTATAATACTGCCCCCTATGTACAAGAATATAACTACTATAATACTGCCCCCTATGTACAAGAATATAACTACTATAATACTGCCCCCTATGTACAAGAATATAACTACTATAATACTGCTCCCTATGTACAGGAATATAACTACTATAATACTGCCCCCTATGTACAAGAATATAACTACTATAATACTGCCCCATATGTACAAGAATATAACTACTATAATACTGCCCCCTATGTACAAGAATATAACTACTATAATACTGCCCCCTATGTACTAGAATATAACTACTATAATATGACAATACAGCTATTATATCAATGTTCTCTATGGATACGGATTCATATATAGATTGCTGTTTCTATTATAAGAAAAATGCATGCAATGGTTACAGACACAATTCAAAATATTCAAGTGAGGAAAAAAGCAGGTAAAAAGAAGTAAAAGACAAAACACGATAACATCTTGTCTCATCTCATTTCCTCTGGGGAGCACTCACCTGACTGGCGGTACAGTTGGACAGGCATGTCTTATTATCTTCCGCGAGGTAGAAATTAGTGGGGCAGGCGCAGGTGTGTGACCGGCGGGGCGATAATAGACACAAGTGACTGCAGTCCCCGTTGTTAATTTTACAAGGGTGGTCGGGCACTACAAAGACAACGGCACAATACATCATATTTCCACGCATAAAAAGTTAATTGAATTCCTTAATAAGACACTTTAAACAGAAGAATGGACCTCATAAAAAATTACACGGAATGCATTATGACAAGGACATGTATCCAGTCGTTAATATAACGGTTACTATGGTACGGCGAGGATGGGGCGCCACTTGCACACTACATAAAAAGCCATTTAGGAAGCCACGGAGCGCGCCCGGGCGCATACAGATGAGGGGACACCTGTACTACATCGGGAAGTGACGGATTACAGCCGGGTTACACTTAGCAATGCTCTGAGATTTATTCACATTTAAGCCGTTCATTAAAGTGTCCAACCTCTGCCGGAACGTCACTGTTTATGTTATTCCTTCTCCTGAGAGATTTTAGGTGACAACTTCGAAGCCGGAGCCGGATAATTTAGCCGCGGCTTCGCCTGATAGTACATTCAAATTAAAGCCGACCTGTCACCTACGTGGATGGCGGTAGCCTCTATTTCAGGGGATGGAACGCGTTGTCATAAGAACCAAATATTTACACTTACAAATTCGCTCCTTCTCCCAAGGTATTTAGGCGATAAAAGGATCACATAACTAGATAACGGAAAATAATCATCTAGAATATTCTGTGCTTAGTTACCGTAAATAAAGAGAATCTCTCAGCAGTTTTAACCGTGTGCGGTATTGTGGACAATCTATTTTTTAACAATGCATTCCACTCAAAGATTAGCATTAAGTTTCAATTTTACCTTTTATGAGCAAATTTACCCAATCTGCATCTTAGTTGCAGTGATAACATCCCGTACAATGGTTTCAAAAAGTTTTAGCTTCTACTTAAGGTTAGATTTTAATGAATTTGTTTTGAAGCCACATTTCCCCGGGGGCTGCCGGCTCACGTACATATTGCATTGTTAACACTTTTTTTTAAATATCATGCACATACCGAAAGATCCCAGGAAATGTGAATTGTTTAAAAAAACCTTAATTTTAATCTTTCGGCAAATTCCCTGATGATATTATCTATGCAGCATAAGTTACAAGCTCCACAACTCGGTACATCATTGTTACATGATCCTGAGAGGAAATCTCAGGAAACTCCAGAGTTTGAGCACATCTGACTGGTCTAACTTCCAAACTTTGAAAAAACTTTTTGTTTTTTCTTTACCTCGCAATCCTATTGCATTTGCTTTGAGGCAGCTTCTTTCGCAAAGTCAATAGCTCTAGTACAGTGGTGGCGAACCTATGGCACTGGTGCCAGAGATGGCAATCGGAGGCCTCTCTGTGGGCACACAGGCTGTCTCCCAGGCACAGAGTTTGCCAGACATGGCATCTTCCTGCAGTCTCAGGTAGTCCAAGTAGTGCCCTGCTATTGTAAAGTGACCCATCCTGTGCTGCTTGGTCCTGTCCAAATAGTGAAAAGGTGTCGGATTGGAGCTCAAAGATTCTGGTAGCAATATGTTACTGCCTAAATTGCTGTGTTGGCACTTTGGGAAAAGCTAGTGGTTTTTGAGTCTCACTTTGGACACTCGATCTCTAAAAGGTTCGCCATCACTGCTCTAGTATATATTGCAAATATATTTGAAAAAAATATAAAAAACTTTGACACATAAAAAGTTAAGTGCAGAATTACCCATTTTGCACAAGTGAGCGATGCCACAACTGCCAAGGAGGCCCCACATATTGGTCGTTTGTAACTTCATCTAGGCTGATTCAAAGAACTAGGAAGACATAGATTGAAGAACCTGTTTATATACTTCCTGGTGTTACTTGGTGAAGCTCAACTCCATTCTGCTCCTTTTGTTTTGACTCCTTTCCAATAGAGTTAGCACTGAATTCCTTGGTACTAAAAAGAAGTCGAAATAACAAGACCAAGTAGGGCCAGGCTAAGTCACACCAGGGAACGGAGTCTAGCATCTGGAGGTCCCAAGAGATAACTATGCCTGGGATTTCCATGACCACCCAGTGTGTGATCAAACAAGTTAGAAATCATTGCAAAAAGGTAAATGTGGATCCTACAACAAAAATCCCAAATAATACAATGGATACAATGTAAATGAAAGAGACAATCACCATCAGGTTGTCGATACGCGTGGTAAATTTCAATGTCTGATATGGTGTGCCAAGAGTTGAGCAGTAGCGTCTTGTCTGATCCTGAGGTTTTGTGGGCTCGGCTCAGAGATTTGGCTTTGCCGTCCGTCCAATAGATGTGGTCTTCAAACAATGTTAAGGCTATGACGCCCTGGATCTCTTGGATGGGAACTGCGAATAGAAATCACATGAGTAATGGGCACTGCAAAGAAATGGCCAACTTACGAAATTTAATAGCCTATAGTCAGGCAGATACAACTGCGACGTTACATCTAGTGAATGATTACAGTGATGAGCTTTCAGTTTCTATGGCTTCCTCACAGTGGTACTTAATAATATCCAGGATTGGATGCAAATAGTCACCCTACACAGGCTACGCGTGGCCAACCGCTGGGAGGAAAATCACCGGCTTTAGCTAACAAGCACATTACCTGAATTACAACCTACAAAACAAATGGCAAGTTAAATATTAAAGGGATGCTTAGGATTTACAAGTAGAGAGCATTACAGATCCTGATGGCTCATTCCTCTTATAGGATTTAACTGTTTTATTGCCATATAAAAATAATCTCTACTTGCAATACAAAACAAACGCAAGTCTCGACATTATAGTCACCGAAATTGCACTTTTATGCACAATTGTATATTTTTTTCCTGTACGTGGGTTTTGGCTTTTGTTTATGGCTATTTCGAGTATTTCAAAAAATTTTCAGAATTTTTTCAATAAGAAATTTACATTAGCTTGTTTGGTAAAGTAAATATTTTTGTTGTATAGATCTCTTAACGTCCATAGAAACCAATGGACATACCCTATATACTCGAGTATAAGCCTAGTTTTTCAGCACAAAAAAATGTGCGGGTAGATTATGTTCTCAGATCACATATGTCCAATTTGTCACAGTTTTTCTATTTCATTTTTGCTTTTCATTGAAAATAAAAAATACACCCTTTTCCAACAGGCAATCCCAACACCCTTGTGATTTCCGTTTCATATAAGGACAACAGTGAATAGAGGATAACTTCCCCTCGTCGTACATTTACATTGGAGTAAACCCAAGGCTTAAAGGAAATCTACCATCAAAATTAAACATTACACTGTCTCCCCCTTCCTTCTCCTGCCTCAGCACTTCCCCCCTCCCTCTACTCCCTCAGCACTTCCCCCACCCCCTATCTGCTATAATCTTACACAGTGGGAGGGAGAAGTGCTCCTGCACAGTGTAACAACCTGTGTAGCCCACTTAGAGACCTTCTGGCTTATTAGAATAATTTGAAAAGATGATGTTAGAAGAAAAGAGGCCATGGATAACAAATACATATCCTCTATACACAATTTGCTATAAACAATTTTTAAAGATTACTGCTAAAAATAATTGTAAAATATGTGAACTTCATGGTTTTGGAAGGACCATTCGCCAAAAGCACTACTATCTACATTTTTAGTAATTTTTTTTACTCTGGACCCCTTTGCCACAGAAATCTAGACCACTTGGGTTTATCCTTCTCAACCTTTAATAGATGGAACTTATTAAAAATTAGTTACTAACCAAAGTAAGATGTGGACTTTGGAATCTGCCAACCAGTAGGGTTGCCCAAATGGGTCCACCTCAAGCTACCATATGTAATATGACATATTTGCTGTTTTTATGATTGTTTTTTTATTTTTTAGATTTGAAAAGTAGAATAAAATCATATGAAAAGTATTAATAATATTCACAACAATATTTTATATTCTTATTATTGTATCATTTTTTTTGCCAGCCATGAAACACTTTTTTGCTAGTCACAATTCAAGATCTGAATAAAGCAAAAAAAAAAAAAAAAAAAAAATCAGACTCATAAAGCAACTTATACAAGACACCAAAAAAATTTTCCAAGATTTTTTATAGGGTACGAATCTCATCAGCTAAGAAGAGATCATTCCAGACCTACTGCTGTCGTGCAATAATGGAGCACGGCTGCAACATAAAATGTATGATAGAACCTCCTCCAATAACAACAAAAAGCTCTTGTAAATCTACAATTTATAGACTACGAGAAGGTTTCATACCTAAGATACTAGAAAAAAAAAGTTATTTTTTTTCTTATTTTTTTTTTTTATTGGGCTTAGGTTCAAAGTCGAAAGTTAATTACGAAAAGTTTGCCGTTAACCGTGGGCATCTTGACTACAAATTAGTATTCGGGCGGCGGCGCTACTTGTCTAATAACAAGATCTGACTTTCATCCAACAGTTTAAATTACTTTTTCACCAGTTGACTTGTTATTCAAAGATATACCGGGCAATTCTGCTTAAGTATTCAGGTCGAAGTTTTAACATTAGAAAACATATCAATTTAAGAATATGTACTGCTCTGAAAAGTCTCGGTGGGGAATTTGTTCTTTCCTTTACTTACAATTCTATTAAAAGATACTTTCTTAGTTTAGAACCAAGGAAGAAAAGTTTGAGGGATGGGAAGTAATGATGAGGACAATTAAGACTTTTCTTTTTCGTGACAGCTCATCCGTATGATGTCACTGTGACACACAGATATGTGGTGCACCTATTTGACAAATAGCATATTTTCATTTAAAGAGGACATATCACCCAAATCACTAAAGTAAGCAGCTCCTAGTGCAGTGATGGCGAACCTTTTGGAAACAGAGTGCCCAAACTACAACCAATATCCATTTGCAAGTCACAAAGTGCCAGCATGACAATTTTAGTAGTAACTTATTGATTCCTGCTGTATCACAGGTTTCAATCGTATTGGCGTCCTGAGTTCACCAATACGATAGAAAGATGATGGAGAAATTTGTATTGTAGCTTCCTTCCAGGGTCCCCTGAAGAGAAAGAATCAGGGGACCCGGAGCAGGAGCTCCAGCAATAATCCATCTCTGTCTACACCTTCTTGCTCCTCCTGTGGTTGTGGCAGCCTAGGATATTGCATTAAAATGCCGCTGACCATGGCACATCCTGGGCTGTCATGGACCACAGGAGGAAGCTTTGAGTCTTGTCTGGCAAACTCTCTGTTGGTATGAAGGTCTGGGTGCCCACAAAAAGGGCTCTGAGTGCCACCTCTGGCACCCGTGCCATAGGTTCGCCACCACTGTCCTAGTGCTTGAACAAATGCCACAGTGTTAGAAGGATATCAAACACTGCGACGGGGTACAGTGTAATTGTCGGACAGCTCGCAAAGCTGTCCAACGTATTCATGAGGGGGCGGGGTTGAGGCATGGCTAGGGGTGGTGACTGCCGCCTGGTGCGCGGCAGCCACTACCGGCCTATGGAGCGAGCGGAGCGGTCCGGGGAAGAGGCAGCGCCTCGGACCGCCTCCTTATGAATACATTGGACCGCTTTGCAAGCTGTCCGATGATTACACTGTACCCTGCCGCAGTGTTTGATAGCGTTACCGGAGGTTTTCGGTAACGCTATCACTGTAACACTGCAGCGTATGTTCAAGTTTGTTCAACTTTAGTAAGCAGCTCCTAGTGCCCGATTTATGGGTGACAGGTCCTCTTTAACTGTAATCTTCATGAATAGAGTTACATTTTTACAATCATTCAAGTACAAGACTTTTTTCTTGTATATTTGCATATGAATATGGTGTAAACCGTCCGCTAAAAGTGAAAAATACATGTAAGGACTTTACCTTCCAAGAAGGGAAACATGTATTTGTTGGTATTGGAAAAGGATAAAGGAGAGTGGGTTGTGTATCAACAGACCGGCTTGGGTTAGGACTAAATCCAAGAGTACCCCTGGTCGATCTTCAGCCTTTATACGACCTCCCTATAGAGATGTGGTCTTTGTAGAAAAAGGTTAATAAAGCTGCAGCCTTTCAGACTCGCCCTGGAATTTTTGATGGCCCATCCTGGAAGGTCAGAAGATCCTGAGGCACCAGTTGGTCATGCAGGGAACAGATGTAGACAGTTTGAGGTTAGGTCAGGCACATAATAGGTCAGTAGTGGTGTCCGAGGTATAAATGACAAGTGGCTGTGGTTCAGAGTCAGGTCAAGCCAGAGGAGTCACCATGAGACAGTTGTACAGAAAATCTAAGTTCAGAAACACGAAGGTTAGAACATATTCCTACGCATAAAATTGATGACTCGTAGGTAGGACCTTTGACCACCTTTCAGTGTTTGGCCAGGGACACTTCATTCCCAGAACCTGCGGGAGTATGGCCACAGCCAAAAGGAAAAGCAGAGGCTTTGGAGGCCATCTCTGGAGCATAAATTTTACACGTAAGGTGCTATTTATTTCAATGAAACATGCCAAGCTGCCATCTTGCATGTATCTTTTGTAAATCCTAATAATTTGTGATATTTGTGAATCGTCCTATGAGAAATATTCTCTAGCGTCAAGTGATGACTTCAGTCGCCTCCAAATGGGTTTATCTTCTGATTCACAGCCTACAATTTGGTGGCAGAGTTTTGATCAACCAGAGGATCCTCCCGGTTGGTAAGTCCAGCCTTATTAATGGGCACTTTAGTCAACAGCCCTGACTTCCGTCTATGGTTGCTGCCATAAATAACAAGTATTTTGGGACAAAATATGAAAACATTTTTCCAATCCAAATCTGCCCCCAAACACTCCATTCTGTTTTCTTATGACCACCCAAGTAAACTTTTTCTGTTCACATTATAGAATATTCTTGAGCAATATCTAGAGGAAATTATATTTATTAAGTAACTAGGATTGTATGTAATGTAAAGCTTATTACACGTCTGAAAACTGAGAAACATTTAGAAAAAAATGTATATATTAAAAAGCTGATATCCGTTATGTCAAAATGGGTTATAATTGTTGGTTTCTGTTGAGTTCCAGCTATGTGCAGCGATTATCATCCTAGTTGTCAAGCCTCCTGGAAAAGGCTATATAATTCAATGTTTTACTGGTGGAGATAGATCCCTATGGCAACCGGCTTTACTTTCTGCTTGCCATTAGTTTTTATTGTGTTGTAAACAATAGCTCTTTTCTATTGTTATAAAGGAACAACCCATAAAATACACAACGTCGAATGTGCATAAAAACATAAAAAGCATGGCTGGTGCTTGGCCTCAAACTCATTGATAACTCATGAATAATAAAATTGTTGCCTTTTTTTAGTTGCTTTTTTTGCTAATTGCCTTTAATACTCTGCTACATAATCTCAACTCGCTTCCAAGAATCTGTATTGATAGTAATTTGCTCGGCTCCAAAAAACAGCGAAATGTACAGGTATTAGTGGAGAAGAGAAAAGTGTCTATTAGGAACACAGCTACAATAGTGAAAAAATTGTGAACTACATAGGTGGTTTATAAAGTTACATTTTTATTGTGCCCCCATTTGAAATAAATTTAGTTTTTTCTAGGCATTGTAAAATTTTAATCATCATCGTTATAATCAGTGGTTGAAATGTTAATGAGATAAGATGTATATTGTCTTCCCTGAACCGGTACAAGCAGGTTTGACAACAATAGTAGAGAATAGGTGGCTCTGAAAGGGGTTTTCCCATGAATCAAGTTAGGCCCTATGTACAGGATAGGGCCTAACTTGCTGATTGGTGGGGTTCTCAGTGATGGGATCCTCACAGATCACTACAAAGGAGGTTTGTTGGGGTCTCGTACCCCTCGTAGCACCACCAAGATGACGAAGCCGGTTGCGCATGAGTGGTCTACACAGTTCTTCTCTATAGAGCCAAAAGAGATTGCCGAGTGTCAATAGAGATGAACGGGGTAGCCTGCCCATGTGAGACCGGCTGCTCTGGCCATCTTGGTGGTGCTACAAGTTGTGTGACGGGTACCCGATCATCCCTCCGTTCTAGTGATTAGTGGAGGTCCCATCACTGAGACCCCACTGAGATCGTGGGATCAGCAAGTTAGGCACTAACTTGCTTCATGGGAAAACCCCTTTAACCCTTTACCATTTATTTGGTAGGTCCAGACTCTATTTACCTCTCAAAGCTTACACTCTCATGCTACGAAGTGAGGATGGAAAAAATACTTGAATGACCTCAAAACATTTGAATGACCTTAAATTAGAAAAATATGCAAATGTATTTCTCATGATAGGACAAGAAGCAACAAAACACATCCTCAATTTACTGCTACCTAAATTAGTTTTAACCAGACCCTTATTCTTGTGATCTTGAGGGTTCCAGCAGTTGATGAGTGGACCGGATTTGCAATGGGGCCCAGCAGCTTCAGTACTTGTGTAAGTAACCAATCCAGCTGTTAAGGGGGCACTGAAGAGGGGAACTATTTCCTGTTGACCCACCCCCTTTAAATAGTGATAGGGAATTAGTCTCTATGATTATTACAACAATGACAACTAATTTTTTCAAGTCATGAAATTGGGATATTGGCTCCACGACCTCTTGTTGCTGGTGGCTCGGAGGACTCTGGTGTCAATAACCCCCTGCAAGAGGCCTTCATTTTTGGATTTACTTTTCTGATTTACAGCATTTACAGTATTTATCCGATTTCTAAAATTAATATCAAGTGGATAAATTCTCATCCATATTAAAACTTTTTGATAGTTCAAAAAACTATTCAAACTTTTTTACCCCCAAGTAATCAAACTCAAGTTACTACGGTAGTAGCGATGTACACGATGACTTTGGTAAAGTTTCGGCAGACGCAAGTGTTTCTGCTGACGGTGTGTATTAATCTATGCTTGAATGTCATCAGTCTATCTCGTCCGGATGCAGAACATTTGTTGGGTCTCGGTAGACTTTACTCAATTCAGTTAAAACATCTGCTTAAAATGCGCAGCAATTTGGTAAACAGAAAATACAAAAAGCAGGGGACTTGAAAGCAGAACAATTTGGAGTCCCCTATGGCCATCGCCCGATGCTTTTTACCGTTACCTCATTCAGGATACAATGACAGCGGAATGTAAATGTGAGAGGTTTCGAGGTTGTTGCAATATTGAAGTCTACCTGTTACCCATCCACAGCAGATGTGGTTATTGTTCCTAGCCGGAGCTACAGAAAGTACAATGGAGATTACTCAATTGTCGGGAAATAGTGACAGGTCTAGCACCTCCCGCTCCAGGAATGGAACAGCTCAATTGATAAATTATCTGTTTCCATAGGTCTAAATCTTTCGAGAAATCAAGTTCGATATATAAACACCCCCATCACTACTATCAGTTATACTAAAATTGATTTCATTGTTATAATTGATATATTAATTGTGTCTCCAAGCAGGTTTCACCATTCAAGCTATAGGCAGGGCTATGTAGCAGCCCTATGTAATTAGATCTTTATGTGTGTTGTTAGTAGCAGCAGGACTGTGTAAAATAGAGTTATATTCCCACACTGTAGGTGCGCTGCTATACTGTGAAATATATGCAATGAACTTCTCTACAGACCCTCTCTACGCGACACAGAGGGGGTGCTTTGGAATAGTTGGATGCAGAGAGCTAAGAGCAAAGGAGTGTGAGGATATGCTCTCACTGCACTTGGAAAAGTTACCAACCGTGAAATCAAATTTTTCAGTCCATATTTTAGTCCTGCTGCTACTATCAGCATACACAAAGGTATGATTACACATATCTCCAGGGATAATACCTGGCTGCAGAGAGCACAGCAGTGTTAGGGCACACCCCCTGTGCCATTGGAGAAGCTAAAGCATATTTGGAACCATTGGAATCTAAAGCATATTTTACAGTCCTGCTGTTACTAACAACATACACAAAGGTATGACTACACATCTCTCCAGGGACAATATCTTAAGCTGGCTGCAGAGAGCACAGCAGTGTGAGGACACGCCCACAGTGCACTTGGAGAAACTACAATCCTGGAATATAAATCCATATTTCAGAATTCTGCTGCTACAAATAACATACACAAAGGTCTGATTACACATCTCTCCAGGGACACAGCAATATTTTTTTGTTTTGTATGGTCAAACATCCTGTAAAATCCTTTTTTTCTCTACATTTTAAAACTTCTTAAAAAGTGCCAAAATGCACCAAAGCTTAAGGTGAGCAGAAGTGCTAAAGTAATCCCATTTTCTAACATAAAGAGGAGTAAGCTGTTGTACAATTATTGTATATTATTATTATACTATTACTATATATTATTTGTATTGCACGTGGCTCTTAAAAGTTTGAGTAGAGTCTACAGTATATTTTAGAAAGCAGGTGTAGACATCATGTGGATCATCTTTGACATAAAAGATTTTATCACTATAATCTGTTGAGTAAAAAAAGTTTTTATTGTATAACTTAATTATTTCAAAAAGTTTTATTTTTATACATTTTTTTTTACATTTCTTTACTTTCCTATTTTAGAAGAATGAAATTCGGAAAACAAAAATCGGACTCTGAGGCGCCACTTCCACATAGACAGAATAATTTACAGGTGGTCCCCTACTTAAGAACAACCGACTTACAGACGACCCCTAGTTGCAAACGGACATCTGGTAATTGGTAATTTACTGAACTTTAGCCTTAGGTTACAATGATCAGCTGTAACAGTTATCACAGGCGTCTGTAATGAAGATTTATTGTTATTCTTGGTTCTTATGACAATCAAACAATTTTGGCTGGGGTTACAATTATAAAATATACAGTTCCCACTTACATACAAATTCAACTTAAGAACAAACCTACAGAACCTATCTTGTATGTAACCCGGGATCTGCTTGTATTTATAAATATAAGGATGACACGTTTTGAGGGAGGACATCCCTCTTCATCAGATCCTATAGGGTCAAATAGTAGTCATGTAAAAAGAGTAGGAAACATTGTATACACAATGTAAAAAAAATGCATAGTTACAGTATACATATGTAAAAAAACAGAAGCGATGTATATACACTCACCGGCCACTTTATTAGGTACACCTGTCCAACTGCTCGTTAACACTTAATTTCTAATCAGCCAATCACATGGCGGCAGTGCATTTAGGCATGTAGACATGGTCAAGACAATCTCCTGCAGTTCTCCCGAGCATCAGTATGGGGAAGAAAGGTGATTTGTGGCCTTTGAACGTGGCATGGTTGTTGGTGCCAGAAGGGCTGGTCTGAGTATTTCAGAAACTGCTGATCTACTGGGATTTTCACGCACAACCATCTCTAGGGTTTACAGAGAATGGTCCGAAAAAGAAAAAACATCCAGTGAGTGGCAGTTCTGTGGGCGGAAATGCCTTGTTGATGCCAGAGGAGAATGGGCAGACTGGTTCGAGCTTATAGAAAGGCAACAGTGACTCAAATCGCCACCCGTTACAACCGAGGTAGGCAGAAGAGCATCTCTGAACGCACAGTACGTCCAACTTTGAGGCAGATGGGCTACAGCAGCAGAAGACCACACCGGGTGCCACTCCTTTCAGCTAAGAACAGGAAACTGAGGCTACAATTTGCACAAGCTCATCGAAATTGGACAGTAGAAGATTGGGAAAATGTTGCCTGGTCTGATGAGTCTCGATTTCTGCTGCGACATTCGGATGGTAGGGTCAGAATTTGGCGTCAACAACATGAAAGCATGGATCCATCCTGCCTTGTGTCAACGGTTCAGGCTGGTGGTGGTGGTGTCATGGTGTCTTTGGGCCCCTTGGTACAACGCCACAGCCTAACTGAGTATTGTTGCTGACCATGTCCATCCCTTTATGAGCACAATGTACCCTGTAACATCTGATGGCTACTTTCAGCAGGATAATGCGCCATGTCATAAAGCTGGAATCATCTCAGACTGGTTTCTTGAACATGACAATGAGGTCACTGGACACAAATGGCCTCCACAGTCACCAGATCTCAATCCAATAGAGCATCTTTGGGATGTGGTGGAACGGGAGATTCGCATCATGGATGTGCAGCCGACTAATCTGCGGCAACTGTGTGATGCCATCATGTCACTATGGACCAAAATCTCTGAGGAGCTTCCAGCACCTTGTTGTATCTATGCCACAAAGAATTGAGGCAGTTCTGAAGGCAAAAGGGGGTCCAACCCGTTACTAGCATGGTGTACCTAATAAAGTGGCCGGTGAGTGTACATACATTAAGGTATAATATGGATCCAAAATTAGACTAAATTAGACTGTGGGGTAGTCCACCTGATTTGACTCCTATAACTACTCTATGGGAGCACAATCTCTCTTTTTTTGTATTTTTTCCAATTTTAGAGGAATAGATTTCTTTTGGCCAGCTCAAATGTAGTTATTTTACAATTATCTTGTAATCGAAAAAAAAACAATATATTACACCATGGTAGACACAGAGAATAAGATCTTGGATGGGGAATCAGCTTGTACAGGTTTCTTTCTTACAAGTGCTAAAATAGTCATAATTCCAGGCACACGGCCAGGAATTGTGACTATGTTTCTCCTTGTGTCACTTCCATGCCAAGTGCATCCGGATGGACATGAAAAAAAAAAATCAGGTTATAGCGAATTGCCCTATGGCACACCGGCCACTGCATATACCAGGAGGCCAGAGCCTCTATATATATATATCTGGTACATATGGAGGAACGGATTGTACATCACACTATTCTTTTACACCATGCAACATCACCAAAATAAAGTGAGATCAAAGATCAGCTTAGGGTGAGTTCAGGGTTTAGATGAATCATAAGCAGTATGATAAAACCAAATAGATATATAAAATTATATAAAACATTTTAAACAGAAGTAAATAAAGTACATTAAACATACCATATATACTCGTGTATAAGCCTAGTTTTTCAGCACAAAAAAATGTGCTGAAAACCCAGACTCGGCTTGTACTCGAGTAAAAAAATAGGTTTTACCGGGTTTTTGAGGTAAAATTAGGGGCCTCGGCTTATACTTGGGTCGGCTTATACTCGAGTATATACGGTAAATACAAAATACAAATAAAATTAATCAATAAATAATTATACCATAATGTAAAAAATACAATACAGAGAAAATATAACAAATCTAAATTCCCCCAAAATTCCACAATGTACCGTAATTTTATTTTAATACTTTTTTTTTCTACTTTTATCATAATATTTGCACATATGGTGAGACATGAGATGTTGACCTTCTTAAGCCGTGTAACCTACCTTTGTGTCGATGGAATCCATTCATGTCTGAGAATTCAATATGATTCTCATCGGCCCAGTAAATTCTCCTGTTGACATAATCTATTGTCAAGGCTGTTGGTCTGGAAATCATGGTTTCTATGACAACACTTTGATTGGATCCATCCATCCCCACACGTCCAACATGAGGATACTCGCAGCAGTCTATCCAGTACAAATACCTATGCAGAGTTAATAAACAAGGTGTTTACTTGAGTTTTTTGTGCCCAGTATGAAGGGTAGAGGTTGAAGTGGCTGATATGATATTTACTGAACTACAGAGATGTCATCCGGGACAGCTGACTCCTTACGCTACTCAACAAAGATTTTTTTGTTGTTGTTTTTTTTAGAATAGAACATTCAATCATACAAGCAAAACAAAACACTATAAGATAAACAATAAACAAAAAATACAACAATGGTCAACTCTTATTTCCCCTGCTGATTTACTATTGACAGTCCGGTGGTCTCCTTGGTATCTGTTTACAAAGGACCAGCACATGGGGGCCCGAGCCAACTGTTACCCTCAGGGGTCACATACAATAGTCATCAGGACCCCCATTGCTGAGCAGTGTAGCACTTGTACACATGGCCATTAATTGACTCAGTGGTCATGTGATGGTCGATTGGAAACAAAGACCAGGAGGACTTTGGGACTGGCAATCATTTTTTTTTCTACTGTAAACTTTCATCCTGTAGGCAGGAAAGAAGATTACTTCCCACTATTTACAGGTTTTGAACAAGGCCGCGCTCTAAGGGATCAAGTTAATATTCCCCATTTAACCCCTAACTTGGATGGGGCCATTAGATCACTACCTCTTGTAGCAGTTCTGGTGTAAATGATAGTTATCCCATGAGGCAATGGGAGGAAAGGTGAAAATAGTTTGGGGAAAGAACCGGACAGAGTAGGCAGATGTATTGCATAGTTAAGTAACAGACAGAAAGTTCAAAATTGTTGTCATGGACTGGCCTAGGACAGCACAGAAATGCAGCAGAACAGAGTCAGCCAAACAGGAGTGGAGGCTAAGTACTATATGGAGTCAGGAAATTAAGCAATCTCAGGAATCCATCAGGAACCTTTTCAGAATAGACATAAATAGCAGTATCTATATACTAAGGTACCTTTCTGAGACACTAGAATAGTAGGGTCTATAATGCTCAGGCACCTTCCAGAGACACTAGAATAGTAGGATCTATATTGCTCAGGTACCTTTCTGAGACACTAGAATAGTAGGATCTATAATGCTCAGGCACCTTCCAAAGACAATGGTATATTAGGATCTATAGTGCTCAGGTAACTTCCTGAGATAATAGAATAGTAGGATCTATAATGCTCCGGCAACTTCCAGAGACAATGCTATAGTAGGATCTATAATGCTCAGGTACCTTCCTGAGGTAATAGAATAGTAGGATCTATAATGCTCCGGCAACTTCCAGAGACAATGGTATAGTAGGATCTATAATGCTCAGGCACCTTCCAGAGACAATGGTATAGTAGGATCTATAATGCTCAGGTACCTTCCTGAGGTAATAGAATAGTAGTATCTATAATGCCTGGGTACTTTTCTAAGACAATAGAATAGTAGGATCTATAATGCTCCGGCAACTTCCAGAGACAATGGTATAGTAGGATCTATAATGCTCAGGCACCTTCCTGAGGTAATAGAATAGTAGTATCTATAATGCCTGGGTACTTTTCTAAGACAATAGAATAGTAGGATCTACAATGCTCAGGAACCTTCCTGAGGTCATAGAATAGTAGTATCTATAATGCCTGTGTACTTTTCTAAGACAATAGAATAGTAGGATCTACAATGCTCAGGAACCTTCCTGAGGTCATAGAATAGTAGTATCTATAATGCCGGGGTACTTTTCTAAGACACTAGAATAGTAGGGTCTATAATGCTCAGACACCTTCCGGGTACACTAGAATAGTAGGGTCTATAATGCTCAGGCACCTACCGGGTACACTAGAATAGTAGGGTCTATAATGCTCAGGCACCTACCGGGTACACTAGAATAGTAGGGTCTATAATGCTCAGGCACCTACCGGGTACACTAGAATAGTAGGGTCTATAATGCTCAGGCACCTTCCAGAGACGATGGTATTAGTAAGGTCTATAATGCTCAGGTACCTTCCTGAGAGATTCGAATAGTTGGATCTATAATGGCTTTAAAACAAAGTCATCAAAGATTGTCCACTTCTTATTTATACAATTAGATTTATAAAGGTTTTTTTAAGGATTTTTGTTGGTAAAATTACTGCAGCACATCAATTGTGAATGACATCAATATTTTGAAGAGAAAACAAATGATACCTTGTTTGTGGATCCAAAGATAAATCTCTCAGAAACTTAATCTTTTTGCTGACAAGTATGGTGGGGTATAAGCCATTGAGCTTGGATACTTCTATAACCCGCTTCTCTGTATCAAACCAGTAGAGGTTCTTCCCAATCCAGTCCACAGCAAGTGCGTTGGGTATAGCTGTGTTATGTACTACCTGAAAGAGAAACACTGGATTACTCAGCACTGTAAGTTTGTCAGTATAAAAATCAAACTCTTTAATCTGTCTCCATGGTTACAGACTACAAACATTTTAAGTGTAGTCAGATCTTAAAGTCATGTACCACTGTATTACTTCTGCCTACTCTTGTTTCTAAGCTACAAATATTAAAAGTTGAGGCAGAGGGAACAGAAAAGCCCCCGGCTATTGGATTAGATGACAAAGGGATTTAAGGGTCACATTGGGGGTTCATGTATCATTGGGCATCGTGCACAGGTGTAGTTTTGTCATACTTCAAAATTATCATAGGGATTTAGATTGTTTGATTAATCTGGCAATTGAGGTCTGAAGAGTATTTGCAACTTTTTTGTTGAAAGCGAAAAAAGTTCTAAAATATTTCCTACACCAGGAGGGATTTGCACCCAAATAGGCAACTTTTTATTTATCAAAAATTACACAAAAATTTGGAGTCACATGATAGATCTGGTTTTAGTGTCTGTGAATGGGCTCCTGCTGCAGGGCTCTGAGAGTATGGACCACACCCAGGGCTGCTCTGCTTAGGCTGGGATTCATGGCTCTCCTGTTTCTTTGGTTAAGCTGGGTGTGTGTTCCATAGAAAGTTGAGTGGTTACATGTAACTTGTTTCTTGGTTACTTGTTTCTAAGCTGTTAGCATGTGTCAGGCGCGGCTTGAGTGATGGACGGCCGATCCAATCAGTTGGGGACAGCATTGAGGTCTCTCACTTCACTCAGATGCTGGTTACACTGGTTCTCCTGACTTTCTTTTTGTTATTGCTGTGTATTCTGACCCTTGCTATGTTCTTGCCTAATGGTTCGTCCATCGTTTTGTTTTTGACCCATTTATTCTAGCTTTGCACATCTGTCTTTTGCTCTGTTGTTTGTCATCTGTTCTGAGCACATACTGTGAGTAGAGTAGAGAAGGTCAACCAGTTGCCTCCAGCAGGATAGTGCAGGACCTGACAAGTAGGCAGGGACAGGGGTCAAGAGCAAGCTTAGAGCCTGCACCTTTTCCACTGGTGTGACAGTTAGTAGGAATGCATGTAAAGTGGTAGGTAGGCAAATGGTGAAGGAAAGGTGCAAATATGGTGCTGATCAGTCTTGGGGGGTAGAGTGGGGTCAGAGTCCCCACTGAACACAGAAATTTTATGAATAGGCCATAAATTATATTCCTGGACAACCCATTAATAAAAAACTGAGAGACATGTTCTTTGCTCAGTACAATCAGAGGATGCCCTAAGTCAGAGGGTCACTCTAAGGGTCCTTTAATGATCAATTTTCGGATGGCTGAACATGGTGCCTATGGCTCCCCTACTCTGCCACAGCAGAAAACTGTGTCCACATCCCCAGCTCCTCAAACTGACTGCTATTTTACCAAGAAGGAGCAACATCCCGGCCATATTTTACACCTCAAGCATTTGCATGGGTTATGTTATGTGGTTATACCACCGCGCAGAGCCGATACATGGTGCACCTATAGTTCAGTATTCTGATGGTATAGGGAACATATAGGTATATTCACATGTATATGGACACCATACATGTAGTGAGGGTTATTAGAGGTTGGATGTGCCGTACCTTTGCATCGCTGCCATTGACAAACATCCGATTAACGCGGCTTCCGTTGGATCTGCTGGAATCGATCCAATAGACAACCTCTTCTCTGTAATCAAAGTCCATTGCAATTGCATTGTTTAATCCCTGACAAAGAATACAATCATTCTGATAATGTTGTTAAGCTGCCAGTAAATGGAAGGGCACAAATATACACATATCACATAGAAAGTCAGAGGGCGATACAAATAACGTGTCTTCATTCCTAAATATTTCCGATGTATGCAGTTTACTAAGTAACTAGATTTATGCACAGATGTAGCGAGTGTTTCATTGTCACTTGACAATAGGTGTTATTGTTTATAGTCTGACACATTGTTACGACACATCACACCATGTAATTAGTGCTATGCAGAACAGAGGTAAGTGATGGCGCGTTATCTTCTGCAAGTACAAAGAATTCTATTATTTAAAACATCATGTGGCCAGGAAGGGTACTGCAGGTATAATGTGTTTGCACTACCAAGTCTGGCCACATGGAGCGCTGTTTAATAGAATACATTGGGGGTCATTTACTAAGGGCCCGATTCGCGTTTTCCCGATGTGTTACCCGAATATTTCCGATTTGCGCCAATTTTCCCTGTATTGCCCCGGGATTTTGGCGCATGCGATCGGATTTTGGCGCATCGGCGCTGGCATGCACGCAATGGAAATCGGCGGGCGTGGCCGAACGAAAACCCGACGGATTCGGAAAAACCGCCGCATTTAAAAAACAAAAGGTGTCGAGGAGCTTGCACTTACCTTCACTAGGAATAGGCCGGTGAACTTCAGTGCATTTCAGCGGACTTCAGCGCAGCAGCGCCACCTGGTGGATGTCGGAGGAACTACCTTAGTGACCCGAATCCACCGCAGAGAACGCGCCGCTGGAACGCGAATGGACAGGTAAGTAAATCTGCCCCATTGTATTTGAAGTTCTCAGTCTGACCACATGGTATGCCTGAACACATAGGGGGTCATTTACTAAGGGCCTGAATCGCTATTTTTCGTCGGGTTTCCCAAATATTACCGATTTGCGCTGTTTTTCCCTGAATTGCTCCGGGTTTTTGGCGAACGCGAACGGATTGTGGCCTATTGGCGCCGGCATGCATGCAACGTAAATCGGGAGGGGGGGTGGGGACGTGGCCACCGAAAAACCAAGTGGATATGGAAAATCCGCAAAATTAAAAAAAAAAAAATTGTGTCGCTTGACACGCGCTTACCTGCACCCAGGATAGGATGGTGAACTTCGGCGAACTCCAGCGGACCTCGGCACAGCAGCGACACCTGGTGGACATCGGGTGCACTACCTTAGTGAATCGCCGGAAGACCTGAATCCTGAAGACCTGATGGAGAACGCTCCGCTGGATCGCGACATGACCGTGTAAGTAAATGAGCCCCATAGATTCAATTCTATTGAGCAACATTATATGTGGTCAGGCAGGGAACTGCAAATAGACTGTAATTTATTGAATAGCACACCATGTGGCCAGACTGGGTACTGCAGAAAGATTGTACTCTATTGAACAGCACACCATGTGGCCAGACTGGGTACTGCAAATAACTCTATTGAACAGCACACCATGTGACCAGACTGGGTACTGCAAATAACTCTAGTGAACAGCACACCATGTGACCAGACTGGGTACTGCAAATAACTCTATTGAACAGCACACCATGTGGCCAAACAGGATACTGCAAGTATAATGTATTTCATTGTAGCACAACATGTGGTCAGGCTACGACTAAGGGCCATCTGAGGGCGCGAAAGGTGTCAGTCATACGTGCTACATGTGAAAACTTTTTTAACACAGTGCTGGGTTATCGTCTTCCTTTCTTGGATTAATATACTGCAAATAAATTGTATTACGTGAGGCTGGGCTTAACTTTTACATAACATGTAAAAAAACGTGCATCCAGAAAACATTAATTCTTTGGAGAACGATGTGTGTGTATGACTTTGGCTATTAAAATTGTAGGACCATAACAAGTCATTGAGTAGTGGCCTCCTACAGAGCCCCAAAGATATACAGTGAATCCCTTAAATCCATGGACTGTACCAC
This sequence comes from Engystomops pustulosus, assembly GCF_040894005.1. Lineage (NCBI taxonomy): Eukaryota > Metazoa > Chordata > Amphibia > Anura > Leptodactylidae > Engystomops > Engystomops pustulosus. The sequence goes on along the minus strand of NC_092418.1, from coordinate 110,770,470 downwards.
TAAATCTGTGTCTGGAGCCCAACTTTCAGACATGCCGCCATTGCTTAACATCTAACCTGCTTCAGCATAGTGTAGTTTGATCCGTCGGTGCTCATTCTTCTTATTTCATGGTGGTCAGCGAGGAGGAGGAAAGGGTCTTCCGCTAAACTCAAGAAAAAGTTACATTTCACTTTTGCAACTAAACAAAACAAACAAAACTTTACAATATTAAATCGAGCAGTAATAATTGTGTATCCGGTTTGGGGATATTTGTATATACCCTACATAGATGGTGAAGAAAAGAGAGAAAACTGCGGGCCTAGGAAGATGATCCAGAGGGACCACCCAGGTGTATGTATAATAGTGGTCATGTGCTGTAAGTTGTCACCTAGTTTTCCCAAATATTTGGGAAACTGCTCAAAAATAAAGCAAATATAATTAAAAATAAGCAAGGAGTATATACCCATTATTAGGCAATCATACCTTAAGAAAGGTGCTGTTATAATGATGCAGGTGCAGGTCTTGTAATGGACAAGAACGAAGGTGTTTCGTCGGAAAACGAAAAAAAAAAATAATTCAAAAAATGTTTTTCTATTGTTCCTGCCCAATACAAGACCTGGACCTGCAAAAGCATAACAACACCTCCCTGAAGGTATGTTTGTTATAATGTGTGTTTCTAAATTTCCTGTAAAATTTCCTGTAAAATAGTCACCCTCATCCACAAAGCTCTGTACAATGCTACATTTCCCTGTCACTCCTCTCTTATCTCAGTCTATCGCCCGCCCCATTCTCTATTATCTGCCAGTGATCCTAGATTATTCTCTACCTTAATTCAAACCTCCCACTCATGTCTCCAGGACTTCTCTCTAGCTGCACCAATTCTCTGGAACAAACTACCCCAGACTTATACCCAACCTCCAAAATTCCAAAAGCGCTCTTAAAACCCATCACTTCATGCTGATCTATCACATTTCCTAGCTGCATGTAATTTCAACTCTCTCTTTACTAACCCATCCTGTGTCCTCCTCCCATCTGTTATACGTTTTTAAATAGAAGTTATTGTAAATTTATACATTATTCATAATAGAAAAACAAAACGTTAAAGACTTATTGAAAAACATTTTTGCTGAAATCAAAGATTTCATCTCATTAGTTGCCATGAAACTTTTTGTTTGCAGCAGTTTTTATTCAAGAAGTCTAGTAGCCAACAGTGTGTTCTATGTACTTGTGGTCACCAAAGTTTACTTAAAGGGGTTCTCCGTTTGTAGATAGTGTTCTACAATTTTCCAATTTACTCACTGTATCAGTTTCTTACAGTTTTCTAGATCTCTGCTTGCTGCATTCCAGGTCATGTGATGTCACACAGGTGCACAGCTTGTTAGATTCCTGGTCATGTGATGTTACACTGGTGCCCGGCTCATTATATCCCTGGTCATGTGATGTCACACAGGTGCACGGCTCGTTATATATCCCTGGTCATGTGATGTCACACAGGTGCACGGCTCGTTATATCCCTAGTGATGTGATGTTAGAATGGTGTATGGCTCATTATATCACTCAGAGTAATCAGAGTTAAGTGTTATAATGAGTCCACTTGTGTCATATCATGTAACCAGGGATATTACGAGCCATGCACCTGTGTGACATCACATGATCAGGGATATATAACGAGCCATGCAACTGTGTGACACCACATGACCAGAGAAATAACGAGCCCTGCACCTGTGTGACATCACATGACCAGAGATATAACAAGCTGTGTACCTGTGTGACATCACATGACCAGGGATACGAAGAGCCATGCACCTGTGTGACATCACATGACCAAAGATATAACAACCCGTGCACCTGTGTGAAATAACATGACCAGGGATATTATGAGCCATGCACCTGTGTGACATCACATGACCAGAGACATAACGAGCCGTGCATCTGTGTGACATCACAAGACACAAGATATAGTGAGCCCTGCACCTGTGTGACATCACAAGACCAGAGACATAACGAGCCGTGCACCTGTGTGACATCACATGACCAGAGACATAACGAGCCGTGCACCTGTGTGACATCACATGACCAGGAATATAACGTGCAGTGCACCTGTGTGACATCACATGACCAGGAATATAACGTGCAGTGCACCTGTGTGACATCACATGACTGTGGACCTTTTTTTTATCCACAAGAAGCAAATAATGAAGCTTGAGATTTAGAAAACTGCAAGGAATTGATACAGAAATCATACTGAAAAATTGTATAACTTTTCATTACACAAACAAAGCCCATTATTTGCTGAAAGCGGACGATCCCTTTAAGGAATATACTGATACATATGTGGCACATTCTAAACTGGGAAATTGTGCAGTAAGAGATTCAGTCAGGGTTGACCTCAGCCTGTGTGTTAGTATGAGACCCCAGGAGGGTTTATCCAGAGACCCTGACACCCAATACTTTAGTAACTTTTCAAAAGATAAAAATAAACTAAGATCCGAGGGACACGAAATAACATCTTATCCTTCCGCTCATCACTCGTCCTTTGTCACTACATAAATGCCATTGTGATACCTGATAGAGATTTGCAGCCATTTTGGTTTTCGGGGTGTATTTCATAGCCGTCTGAGCACAAGCACTTGTACGTCCCGTACGTGTTGATGCATTGCTGGCTACAGGGAAAACCGTCCAAACATTCATCAATGTCCACACACGTCTTCCCATCATTCTTTAAGCGGAATCCAGGCCAACACTGACACTGGAGAAGAAGGCGATCCGGGAAAATAGGAATAAAAAGTCAAATAAAATTTATTTATTGTTCCTCAAATAAAGGAAATATTATTATTAATCTTTCTTCCACATAAAACCTATAAAAACACCGGAACAGTAAAAAATAACAAAACTCCAACAGGCGACACAAAATGGAAAACAAAAGAAAACGATCAATGGGACAGATTATCCTTCTTCTGCTTGTAGATAATCTAAGGTATTGGGACAGATATATCAGTGTTCTGCGCCTAACTGTAGTTGTTGCGCCTTATTTCCGGAGCACTGTTTTGCCAGAATTATCACAAGTTACAACCATCTGTGATAAGGTATTTTCCTGCCTCTTATTAATCACTTTACTTTAGGCGCAGTGTTAAGATTGGGGCAGTTACATGAGATCCCCCTACAAGCTCCTCTCTGCTTCTCCCACAACCCAGCATGAGAATGACCCTCACAGCAGCACCCAGGTGTGTGACACCCAGCACCCAGTGACCTCCTCAGCAGTGACTTCTCCTGGAGGGGATCCCCCAGTGGTGGTCTCCTGCTGCACCCCTGTATTCTGCACAGTATCCCCCTCATCCTGCTACACAGGGGGCACTTCTCTGTACTATCTGCAAAATCCTGCAAACTTCTCTCCTCTCCAGCTCTGAGCTGAGGCTTCTGCAGATTGTTTGTAAATAGAAGCTCATGCATTGTAAACAGAGGCTGCATGTAGTGTCTGCTGCTGGCGGTGAGCTCAGTGTTACTTCTCAGTTTACGCCACCTCCTATCTATCATCCATCTATTATCTATAATCTATAATCTATAATCTATCTATCTATCTATCTATCTATCTATCTATCTATCTATCTCCTATGTATCTATCTCCTATGTATGTATCTATCTCCTATGTATGTATCTATCTATCTATCTATCTATCTATCTATCTATCTATCTCCTATCTATCTATCTATCTATCTATCTATCTATCTATCTCCTATCTATCTATCTCATATCTATCTATCTATCTATCTATCTATCTATCTCCTATCTATCTATCTATCTATCTATCTATCTATCTATCTATCTATCTATCTATCTATCTCATATCTATCTATCTATCTATCTCCTATCTATCTCATATCTATCTATCATCTATCCATCCATCCATCTATCTATCCATCCATCCATCCATCCATCTATCAGTAGGAGGTATTGTGGTTGTTATGAAGGAGATAACATGTGGCCATAGTATCCGGATGACATTGTCCGTGTAACATTTCCATATTCCGCATTTTCCGCAGTCGCTCTGTGCCGCGCTCCATTCACTTAAAGCCAAAATAGATTTTATAAGAGAAAATAAATGCAGTGAGGCTGTTTTAGGGCTGTGAATCCATCATGGTGTCTGCTTTACGGCCTCCTCCAGGTTATGTGCGAGGCAGCGATCTGATGCTGCGGGGTGGTCCGGTAAATGGGGCTTTATCCTTTTATTTGTACATATTGAATCTTTATCGCTCTGCATGGGTAATGTTCTTACACAGTTATACATAAGTAGTACAGAGAAATGCGCTGACTTCTTACGCACAACATCCGCAGTCACTCTCTGCGCCTATTGCGAAAATAGATTGTCTATAAGCCTTTAACCACCTCCACCTACTCCAACTCTTTACATCCCTTAATACGTGCCGCTCCCCTGATTTCACAAGATGGATTATTTTCTCTAACCCCCACCATTTCCGAAACTATGGGGCAGATTTACTTACCCGTCCCGTCGCGATCCCGCGGTGCGTTGTCCGACGTGGATTCGGGTCTGGCGCGATTCACTAAGATCGTGCATCCGAGTTCCATCCTGTGTCGTTGCAGCGCCGAGGTCCGCCGGAGTTCAATTGCTTCTTCCTGGTGCATGTGAGTGTTGATCTTGCGACACAAATTCTTTTTTAAATTGCGTGGTTTTTCCGAATTCGTTGCGGTATCTGACGGCCATGGCCGCCCTTTTTCTGTCGCGTGAAAGCCGGCGCCAATGCTACACAATCCGATCGCGTGTGCCAAAATCCCGGGGCAATTTGGTGCAAAATATTCGGGAAACCCAACGAAAGTGCGGCATTCGGACCCTTAGTAAATGAGCCCCAATAAGTTCCAAGTTTGAAGGATTTTACACTGAGGGACTGACCTCTGGGACCAGAGTGAAAAGGAACACGGAGGACCACAAGTTCTGTTGAATTGGCAGGTTTGGCTCCATGATTCTGTAGCGTAGTGATCGATTGTCTCAGTGACACCTCCACCTCCGACCTCAGTGTCCAGTCAGCGGCCACAGTAGCCACAGGTGGGACAAGTGACATAACCATTCTCCTTCCTGGACATGGATACCAGAAAGGAGAATACCAGAGTACCACACCATAGGACCCAGAAGCTGGAGGGAGGTGAGTATCTCTTTCCCAATAATCCTCAATTATTCAGTTCCCCTTTAAGGACTCCTGCCCTACTTCTTGATGTGTGGGGACAGTCATAGATTGAAGGCCAATTAATTGGAGCACACCCTGTTGCAAAAGTATACATACCTTTAAATCAGCCTTAAAGGGAACCTGACATCAGAAATTGATCTAATAATCCACCACCAGTATGTTGCCAAAAAGATGAACACCCTTCCAGAATGTGTTTCTTTCATGACCCAGTGGGGTGGAATCATCCAGAAAATCTACTTTGAAGTGAGATGTAAATTGGTTGTATAAAGTCAAGGAGGCTGAGAGTTTAACACTGAAGTCAAGCTCTCTCTTCCTCAGAATGCCCCTTCACTGTAACTAATGGTCCTACATCCAGAGACTTGACTGACCAGATCTCCTAAAGTCCGGTGCAAAATGTCACAGAGGAGGAGGCTCAGAGCCCCCCACCCTGACTTCAGTGTTAAAATCTCCGCCTCCTTGACTTTACACAACCAATTTACAACTCACTTCAATGTTGATCTTCATGATGAGGCCACCACCGTGGGTCATGATAGAAACAATAACTAGAAGGCGTCACCCTGCCTGTCTGTATACAGGTAGTAGTTTATTAGGTCTATTGCTGATGACAGGTTCCCTTTAAGTTATTGAAATGCTCCCTCTATGTTACATATACTAAGCTGTAGCCCCCAGTGCCATTCTTGAGGCTTTATTTATAAGTAGAAGAGTAGAAGAAAAATAAAACAATTTGACAAAGTGAAAAAAAACCCTTGCTTGGCTGGATCGGTTTATTTTCCCGACTCACACAATGTGACATTTGAGCACAAATAAGACAGAGCCTTCGGCAAGCTGAGGACTACGACCGGCACAGAAGCCACCGCGACTCTGAGTGATTTGTTACTACCATCATTTAGAGATTTTTTTTTTTCTCAATTGGTTCCGTGGTGAATCAGCTCTTCAGAATAAGTGCTAACCTTTAAAGGCTTTCATTCAGTCTGTTAAGGGTTAGGAAATGGGGGGTAAATACTTTTACAACAAGTGACTGGAGGAGACTATTAAGTGGTCTGGTCAGTAAAGTGCTCGGCTTAACTGCCTGCAAAAAACATTAACCTGAGCCCAGACAAGACAAATTCTTGAGCAATTTGTACACAAAAAACACACCCCAAAAAACCTATCATTTAAAAAAAGTAAAACTATAAAAAACTAAAGTGTATTAAAAAAATACAGCTCCAATCCAATGTTTTCTCATGATAAAAACTTATGTTATCTACAAGATAAGAGGGGGACACGTATTTTTTGTGCCTTGTGTATGATCAGGACCTTTTCCCTGTGATACATGTTGTTCCTATACTGGCAGGCACAAATTTTGGCTTATTTTTGAGACTTTTTGTTGCAACTGTCTCAAAACCACATGGACACAAGCCACGTGAGGGGTAACGTACGGGAATGGACACTTCTGTAAATTTTGGATTTGAGGCGTGTCCGGCATTTTTAAGCCCTCTAGTCACACCCCCGGGAGATGATGACATGTGAGGCTGCGGTAACACGTGTTTTTAAATGCATCACAACAGCTAAGAAGGGGAGATTTGCCTTATTACATTGCTGTCAACATGGAGTTTACAAAATGCATGTGTTAACAAAGTGTGTTAACATTGTGTTATTTCATGCGTTTTGTAAATGCCATGTTAACAGTGATGCAATATGGCAAATCTGCTCTTCTCAGCTGTTTTGATGCAATTGAAAGCGCATGTGTTAACGCCACATGTGACCGCACCCTGAGAAGTAACCAATAAATTTAAAAAAAAAAAATGTAAATACAAAAATTTAAGAATTAAAAAATAAAACTGCCCAAACTTTCAATGGCCAACAAGATAGTGTGCAAAATTTTAAATGTTTCATGGATGTGAAATCATTCCAATTTTCATGTTAAAAAGGGCCTAAAAAATCACTAATATAAGCAAAAAAAAAAAAATTGATACATAAGTGAAAAGTCGCAGGGAAGATCTGGAAAATAACGATACATACGGCACAAGGTGCAGACCAAGGGGTACTTCAAAAACAACGCAAAAAAGTCGCAATGAAAAGTCGCAAAAACGACAAAAGTAAAAAATGAGACAATTTCATTAGCAGAAATAAAGATACATGTCCCCCTAAGTGTCTGAGTAGTGGGGGCCCCTTATTAATTTTTGGTATAGACAATCCAAATTTATGTTATTGGAAAATCCCTTTAAAATGTTTAAAGGTGTTGACAAATAGACATTCCTGACCAGGATAGGCCGTCAATAGTTGAATGTTGGGTTTTTCGTCGGGTTTCCCAAATATTTCCGATTTGCACCGAATTGCCCCGGGATTTTGGCTCACGCGATCAGATTGTGGCGCACCGGCGTCGGCTTTCACACGACAGAAATCGGGGGCATAGCCATCAGAAAACCTGACGGATTCAGAAAAAATGCGGAATTAAATAAAAAATTGTGTTGCAAGAATAGCACTCACATACACCGGGACGGAGAAGGTGAACTCCGGCAGACTTCAGCGCAGCAGTGACACCTGGTGGATATCGGGCGCACATCCTTAGTGAATCTCGGTAGACCCGAATCAGCGTCGGAGAACGCGCCGCTGGATCGCCACTGAACCGAGTAAGTAAATCTGCCCCATTGACCCCAGAGTGGGAAGCAGTTGCTTTTTGTCACTGTAGTGGTTTGGCAGCAACACCTCACCCAAAGTGAATGAAAGCTTTAGCAGTAGGTAGTTACATGGAGCCACCAGTTTCGGCCACCACTAACAACTGTTGGTTGCCTCTTTTGTGTGTGGAGACCATCGATGGTTATTTTTGGCCATACCCTTTTTGTGCCGTTTCTCTTCAGATACGCTGGAAGAGCTACAGGGGCAGATTTACTTACCCGGCCCATTCGCGATCCAGCGGCGCGTTCTCAGGGTCTGGCCGGGATTTATTAAGGTAGTTCCTCCGACGTCCACCAGGTGGCGCTGCTGTGCTGAAGAGCATCGGAACGCACTGGAATACACCGAGCCGGGCTGAGTGAAGGTAAGTATTTTCGCGGCACATTTTTTTTTAAATGTGGCGGTTTTTCCGAATCCGTCGGGTTTTCGTTCGGCCACGCCCCCCGATTTCCAGCGTGTGCATGCCGGCGCCAAAGCGTCAAAATCCGATCACATGCGCCAAAATCCCGGGGCAATTCAGGGAAAATTGTCGCAAATCGGAAATATTCGGGTAACACGTCGGGAAAGCGCGAATTGGGCCCTCAGTAAATGACCCCCACAGTGTTTGTTGGAAGTGCATAAGATACATATATTTTAGTGAATGAATTCCATGAACAGCAGAATATGAATAATGGATAATACAAATACAACATAAATAATACATATGACCACAAGAGTAGACATTGGCCTTCTGTCTAGACCTATTCTGACCCAAACATCTGCTTTGGAATTGATATTGACATTGGCCATTCCGTCAACGTATCTCCACAAGCGAATACAGTATTGTTCCAGGAGAAATCATATGTAAGATAACGGTCTACCGCTGCTTCCACGCCCACACGATAAAAAAGGACAACGCTTTCCCCCCGAAAGCAAATTAATCCCATGAATTATTCATTCCTAAGCCTTCTTCAAACATAATCTTATAAATATTGACTACTAACCTTGTATCCAACTGGGAGATCTTGACAATCTTGGGAACAACCACTGACTCTTTTACTTAAACATTCATTTAAATGGCAGCCTCTCTCATCAGATCCATCTCCACAGTCATCCACGGTGTCACAAAGAACTCCCTCGGGTACGCACTTCCCATTTTTACATATAAAAGATGAGCTGTTGCATGACTGTTCTGGAAACAAAGAAGAGTAAAAGAAAAATAAAGTATAAAGAAGATCGCAGCATTAGCATTCGGGACTGAGACGTGGCACGAAACGCAATTATGAAGTCTGATTATCAACTTGTTAGAGCGGGATTGTTTCAATTCCAGTCGCGAGTCTCGATAGCGAGTCAGGGGAAGGAGGAAAAGATGAAATTGCTCTCAAGTAATTGTTGTGCTCACGATGAAGAAAACATAACAAAAATTGACCGGTCTGAAGAGCTTCTTCTTAAACTTATTATATGTTAATTATCGAGATTTTCAAGACGTAGTTACAAAGCCCAAGAACAAATTGGTAGTTGTAGAAGACAGTGTCTAACAAACAAATTCATAGGGGCACATTTACTTACCCGGTCCATTCGCGATCCCGCGGCACGTTGTCCGATGCGGATTCGGGTCTGCCGGGATTCACTAAGGTCCGTGCGCCCGATATCCAGCAGGTGTCGATGCTGCACCGAGGTCCACCGGAGTTCACCTTCTTCTTCCAGGTGCATGTAAGTGCTGATCTTGCGACATTCTTTTTTAAATTCCGCATTTTTTCCGAATCCGTCGGGTTGTCCGACGGCCACACACTCCGATTTCTGTCGCGTGAAAGCCGGCTCCGAGGGGCAAAAATCCAATCGCGTGCACCAAAATCCCAGGGCAATTCGGAAAACGACGGGAAACCCGACAAAAGTGTGCGATTCAGATCCTTAGTAAATGAGCCCCATAATCTCTAGACCTACATTGGCATCTAAGATTACATTAGGAGTAGGGATGAGCAGACCTGAACTGCAATGGCCAGCGCCAAACATTGAGGCTTCGGGTCCCCAAACCCAGACTTTAGCCAGAAATTTGGTAACCTCCGCAACCAGTTCTGGTACTGATCTCAGGTGTTAACCCATTAAGTGCCATTGACAATGCCAATGTGGGTACCGTAGTAGCATTTAAAGGGTTAACAGCCAAGATCGATGCCAGCACCAATTGCCGGTGTTAGCAGTTGGTTCGGTTTGCATATCTGAACCTGTTTTTCAAGGTTTGGCCAAATTTGCCAAACCGATGGGTCCATCCATGCGAAATTAGGAGTCTTGGTTGAACATTTTGGCAAAAAATCTAGGAAAATATTTCAAAGCATAGGCACTATAATAGAAACCTGATGGACACATAGAAACAGAAACATAACAGACTATATGGTCGATAAGGCTTTGTCGGTGTTCACCATGCAACCGATTTCCATTTTTTGCTCTCATTACTTCAAAGTACAATTGAAATATAATGAATAATAGTCACTAAGACTTAGGTTACATTCACACTGTCGTTGCCTGCTGTACCGTGGCATGGCGGGTTACACGGCAGTCCCGGGGAAGAGGAGGAGGGGGAGAAAGCCGCTCACCCCGCCCCTCTCCATAGGAATATATGGCACACGGTGCCGTATTCCGGAGGTAGATAAGACATGTCCTATCTTTCTTCGGGGTACAGAGTGCTATGATGCCTCCCGTTGGGTGCTATGAGTCCGTTGCGATGTATGGTGGACATATATCGGCCGTATATACGTCCCCCATACGTTCATGTGAATATAGACTTAACGTGTGAGGTATTTGAACCTGTGGATTTAACAGAAACCAAATATTTGACAAATTAACAATCCATACAGATTTAAAAACAGCAGAATGGTCATTCTGTAAAAAAACTATTCCCATTGGTCTTTATCCATAGGGTTTAATCTAACTAGAGATGAGCGAGTATACTCGTCCGAGCTTGATGCTCGTTCGAGTATTAAGGTACTCGAAACAGCTCGTTGCTCGGACGAGTATTTCCCCTGCTCGAGATCGAGCATTTAATTAAAAAAACACAGTGAAGAACAATGAAGTATAGAATAAAAACAGTGAACACAGTGAACACAGGATCATTTAAGTGAAAAACACAGTGCAGAACACAGTGCAGAATAGATTACAGATGTTCGGCACATCTGCTTACTTGTCGGAAGATACGCGCGGAACGGTGCGAACAAAATAGCATGTGAAGAACAATATATATGTGTGAAGAACACATTGAAGAACACGGTGAGCAGGACAGAGACACCGGGGAGCAGCACAGAGACACCGGGGAGCAGCACAGAGACATCGGGCAGCGACACGGAGCGGCACGGAGACATAGGGGCACGGAGACATAGGGGCACGGAGATATAGGGGCACGGAGACATCGGGGCACGGAGACATCGGGGCACGGAGACATCGGGGCACGGAGACATAGGGGCACGGAGACAAAAGGGCACGGAGACATAGGGGCAAGGAGACATCGGGGCACAGAGACATCAGGCAGCGGCACAGAGACATCGGGGCACGGAGACATCGGGGCACGGAGACATCGGGGCACGGAGACATAGGGGCACGGAGACATAGGGGCACGGAGACATAGGGGCACGGAGACATAGGGGCACGGAGACATCGGGGCACGGAGACATAGGGGCACGGAGACATCGGGGCACGGAGACATCGGGGCACGGAGACATAGGGGCACGGAGACATCGGGGCACGGAGACATCGGGGCACGGAGACATCGGGGCACGGAGACATCGGGGCACGGAGACATAGGGGCACGGAGACATAGGGGCACGGAGACATAGGGGCACGGAGACATCGGGGCACGGAGACATAGGGGCACGGAGACATAGGGGCACGGAGACATCGGGGCACGGTGACATCGGGGCACGGTGACATCGGGGCACGGAGACATAGGGGCACGGAGACATCAGGGCACGGAGACATCGGGGCACGGAGACATCGGGCAGCGGCACGGAGACATCGGGCAGCGGCACGGAGACATCGGGGAGACTTCAGTGGAAGAAGAGCAGCGGATCCCGGGACAGCGTATCTCCCGACAAGTAAGCAGATGTGCTGAACATCTGCAATCTATTCTTCACTGTGTTTTTCACTTAAATGATCTTGTGTTCACTGTTTTTATTCTATTCTTCACTGTTCTTCACATCTGCTAACTTGTCGGGAGATAATATACGCGCGGAACAGTGAAGAATAGATTGCAGATGTTTGCATACATCTGATCACTTATCAGAAGACATTCTTTTTCAATTAATTAACACATTTTATTCCCGAACCATGGTCCCTTTGAAAAATGCTCGAGTCTCCCATTGACTTCAATGGGGCTCGTTATTCGAGACGAGCACTCGAGCATCAGGAAAAGTTTGTCTCGAATAACGAGCACCCGAGCATTTTAGTGCTCGCTCATCTCTAAATCTAACCTTAACGTAACCTGGGAAAATACTTGAGGCCCCAGTAATAAGTTGTTATAAAAAAAACAACAGCTGGTCGGCAGAAATGAAAAGAAGCCGGATGCCAACCCCCATGATTTATATTGTATCGGTGTCTAGAAGATGCTCATACAAATTCAACCTATGAAAGATCAGGAAGCAACGGACATAGTTGGGCATTAGGAGGCCAAGATATATAAATCTCCTCGGAAGCCATTTCTACCCAAGCTTGGATCACCAAGAATGAAGGTCCTCCGAATGAGTAAGCCAGTGCTAGACACCTCTGAGGTATCAGAATTCCCTTTAAGAATTTTCCCTCCCAAAATTGTCAGGCTCAGCCGATTTAGATCTAATTTGCATGGACAACTTCATATCTTCTACAACTTGTGGTAAAGAACCTAAGTGAAACTGCATTTTCACAGATGTAGCCCAATCTTCGAAGATGTAACCCTTCATACCTGTATTCATGCATTTCTTATTCAGGGGGGCTTCATCGGAGCCATCGGGACAATCAAAGTCCCCATCACATTGCCACTGGAAATTCAGCAAGCAGCGTCCGTCGGCACAGATGAACTCATCGGGGGCACATTGCCGGTAACCTAAAATATGAGACTCGTGAGAGCAACGGGATAACCTAAAATATTCCACACAAACCAAGAGCACATTTTATAAATATGTCCTAGAAATTAATTTCTAGTAGAACATTTGGAGATGTTCTAGAGTTACAATTGTTAGTAACTTGATGGTAAGTGGTAAGTGTTTGATATCTGGGGTTTAACCATGGGAATGCCAAATGATCGGAATAACGGGGTCCCCGAGATTCCTCTGTGAAGGAAGTGGTGTCAAGCACAAGTGACCACCACTCCATTCACCTGGATGGACATACCTGTAGACCTATAGAAATGAATGGAGTGGTGGTCAAGCATATTCGATACAACTTAATTTACACTCAGGGGCTTAGGGAGCACAGGTATGGTGATTGCTTGGGGTCTCATTGATCACCAAGATAAAGGATCAGTGTTGATGGAGGCAAATTTCTTTCAGAGCAAAAATCCATATATTTCATACAAGACGAGAGCCATTAGTGCAGCAATCACAGAGAAGACTATAAAAAGCACAATAATCCTCCATCCCAATCACCAGCTGATGACTCTGATCACCACGGTCACCAGGAGATATGATGAGCTGTCAGCCTCCTACACTGAGACTCAACTATCTGCCGCTATTGTAATGTGGATATAATTGCGAGTATAAGAGCCACTTCCAATATTTGATTTGGACAGAACAATACATATCTGTCATATGGATGTATTTATAAATTCACTTGAGATTAATAATACATTTCCACCAGTCACACAAAGGTTATTATCACATCACATGTTTGATCTTTAAGACTTGTAATATTTTTACTGTCTTGGTCTTATATTCCTGCAGCTTATATTTAGCATTGGCAAAGGCAAGATATCTTGGATTGATCCAAACTGTGTTATACTCCAGTGACTGCACCAGCAGAATAGTGAGTGCAGCTCTGGAGTATAATACAGGATGTAACTCAGGATCAGTACAGGATAAGTAATGTCATGTATGTACACAGTGACTGCACCAGCAGCAGAATAGTGAGTGCAGCTCTGGAGTATAATACAGGATGTAACTCAGGATCAGTACAGGATAAGTAATGTCATGTATGTACACAGTGACTGCACCAGCAGCAGAATAGTGAGTGCAGCTCTGGGGTATAATACAGGATGTAACTCAGGATCAGTACAGGATAAGTAATGTCATGTATGTACACAGTGACTGCACCAGCAGCAGAATAGTGAGTGCAGCTCTGGAGTATAATACAGGATGTAACTCAGGATCAGTACAGGATAAGTAATGTCATGTATGTACACAGTGACTGCACCAGCAGCAGAATAGTGAGTGCAGCTCTGGAGTATAATACAGGATGTAACTCAGGATCAGTACAGGATAAGTAATGTCATGTATGTACACAGTGACTGCACCAGCAGCAGAATAGTGAGTGCAGCTCTGGAGTATAATACAGGATGTAACTCAGGATCAGTACAGGATAAGTAATGTCATGTATGTACACAGTGACTGCACCAGCAGCAGAATAGTGAGTGCAGCTCTGGGGTATAATACAGGATGTAACTCAGGATCAGTACAGGATAAGTAATGTCATGTATGTACACAGTGACTGCACCAGCAGCAGATTAGTGAGTGCAGCTCTGGGGTATAATACAGGATGTAACTCAGGATCAGTACAGGATAAGTAATGCCATGTATGTACAGTGACTGCACCAGCAGCAGAATAGTGAGTGCAGCTCTGGGGTATAATACAGGATGTAACTCAGGATCAGTACAGGATAAGTAATGTCATGTATGTACACAGTGACTGCACCAGCAGCAGAATAGTGAGTGCAGCTCTGGGGTATAATACAGGATGTAACTCAGGATCAGTACAGGATAAGTAATGTCATGTATGTACACAGTGACTGCACCAGCAGCAGAATAGCTCGTGCTGGATCATTCTGCTGTGAACTGCTGACGGGTGTGGTTGTGTTCAGCTGAGCTCCTGCACCACCTGGAGCAAACCCAATCCACCCAGGCCTGCTCTCTCCTCCCCAGGGAGGGAGTGGGTTCTGTGGGATGAATCCTGCAGGAACATCCCAGGCTCCTGTCTCCCGGACCAGGCCGGCGGGGGGCAGGAGAAGCCAGTTACCGGCCAAATCGGAGGGGGTGAGAAGATCTGCCCGGAGCCAAGGACGCAGCGATGTGACCTCGGCTGCCACCCCCAAGACCCAGGGAAGCCGCAAGGTCTCCGGAACACAGAAGATCAAGGCAAGTGACATCAGCCTGAGTGCTCCTCCTGGAAAGCTGGATGTATGTGCGGGAAAGCTGGGTGGTTCAGCTGGAAAGCTGGGTGCTCACGGAGGTGTGCAAAAAGCATGGGGTGATCTTAAGGCCCGGGAGTCTGCTACCATCTATGGCTCCCGGATTGCTGAGCACCTCCGTGAGTACGAGGAAGCTGGAAAAGCGCTGAGGAGGCTCCAGGAGGAGATAAGGGAGACCTTGGCCCTAGCGGGGGTGGCTACACAGAGAAAGAAAAAGTCTGATCTACTTACCACCATAGACAGACTAAAAGCCGAGGTCACCGCTCTGCAGGAGAAGCGACATCTAATCCGCGAGCACAGCGGTCCGTTCCGCGAAAAGTTGGAGAATGATGCCCGGTTTGATGACATGCGCCAGGAGCAGTTAAGAAAACTGAAGGGGCTTCAGATCCAGGCGGATGATGGCGATGATGAGGAGGATGAGGAAGACCTGCCGTGTCCGTCTGGTGGCCTGCACCAACACCAGCAGGCCTCGCACGACAGGCTGCCTGCGGAGCAAGCGCCATTACCATCAGGCTGCGGCTCTGCCAACCTGGAGGAGGAAAGTGATGACAGCGGCCAGGGGGGGGCGCTAATGGCTCAAATACGTCAGCTTGAGTCTCCAGTTCACCTCCAGAACTTTTCCTTTGGTGATGATATCCCGAGTGACGACCAAAAGAGGAAGAAGACGAGACCCAAGAAGACCAAGGCGTCTCAGGAGGTGAATCTGGTGTTTCGTCCCCTCCCTGTTCCCTCCGGGCGGGCAGCAGTGCCAGCCTGTCGTGTAGGCCCCGTTGCCCAGCCCAGCACGAATCCTGCAGTGGACTCGGTGCCAGGGTGCGGGGAGAGTGCAAAGCCACGTTCCATCATGGCGCAGAGCACCAGCCTTGTTTGCAGTAGCAAGGATGGTGCAGGGAAGGCATCGGCCGAAAGGCCGGACAGTGAGGGCGATCCGGCAGGTCCTGGTACTGTGCGCTGCCCCCCAGTGGGAGGGGGGGGTGGCCCGGTGCCAGGGGCAGTGGCGGTGGCTCCTGTGGCCCCTAGCACTGTGGCTGCATCTAGCTCCGGTGAGCAGCGGCAGTGTGATGGGGCTGCTGGGGCTTGTGGTGCGGCGCCTCCCAAGCATCCCGAACAGCCTGCAGAGAAAGGCGCAGGAAAAGTGTTGTTTTGCATTGGATCATCAGACCCTGGAGAGGGCACAAAAAGACTGTCCGGAGTCTGCAAGGGCAAGTGGCCTCTTGCATCCAGCGAGCAGCAGAGCAGAAATATTAAAAAAACTACTGGACAACAAGGGGTTAATGCCAATGAGGCAGAGGGCACCTTTAAGATCGGGGTTGGAGCTGCCTCTTCTCAGGCTGTATCAGCTATGGAGGTGGCTCTACCCCCAGTGCCCAGTGACGCCGAGGCAACCCCAGGTCCTCCTGGCCCAGCTGGTGTGAGTGATGCAAGGAAGCGAGGCAGTAATGCACATAGTGTGGTGAATGTGGGAGTGGTGAATGGTGCTGAGGGGGGTGATCCTGTTGTGCGTGCTGGACCTTCTGCACCCCCAGTGGTGGCCGCTCCCATAAGGAGCTATGCGAGTGTCACTGCTGGGGCAAGTGGGGTTAACTCCTTGTCTCCTGGCTCTGGGAACAGCGTTTTGCAAAGGCGTCTTCTGGAGGCTCTCAGGAGAGGGGAAAAGTCAATCACTGTAGAGGGGAGAGATGTTGATCTGTCCTTCTGGACAGACAGGCATGGTCTGGCAGCCTTCCAAGAGAAAAGGGGGGGAGAGACTGTATGGTCTTTACCCACAACTGGGCCCGGAGCTTCCCGTAGGAATGTGGTTCGTCTTCGCTGGAGGGGCAGTGACGCATGCCCACCCAGGTCAAGGGTGGTGGAGCTCCTCCTGAAGATGAACTTCAGGGCTAGTGACATCTTTGCCCTGATACATCCTTATGGTACTCCGGAGTTCGATGTCAGCTTTGTTCGGCCGGAGGGCTTAGAGCTCTTCTGGTCAAATTATGAGCTGGCAAAGAACGAGCCCGCATGGCGAGACTTTGCTGTGCAAGCAGTGTCTCGCCAAAACACAGTCAAGAAGGTGACCGTTTTGACCCGTAACGAGTCACTTTCTTGCATGGACATCATGACTTGGCTAAGTCGTTATGGCGAAGTAGTTCAGGTACCTCAGAAAAACCGCGATGAATTTGGCATTTGGTCTGGAGCCTGGACCTTCATGATGAAGTTGAAGTGTTCAGGCGGCACAGTCGCCCACATTCCCTCTTCAGCCTTTCTTGGACGGGACAGAATCCTGATTTTCTACCAGGGGCAGCCGAAGGTCTGTCACAGGTGCGGTGACCCCACACACTTTAGCGCCAGCTGCCAAGTGCAGAAGTGCGCTTTGTGTGGTGGGCTAGGTCATCTCGCTGCATCCTGTAAGGACATTAGGTGTAACCTGTGTGGTGAGCTCGGTCACCCTTTCAGCCGTTGTCCTCGCTCCTTTGCCAATGCGGTTGTGACCCCAGTGGAGGAGAGCCATGAGGTTGCTTCTGCTGGGGAAGGTACCAGCAGAGGTGGAGGAGCTGAGGGGCCTGTGAAGAAAAGTAAGAATAAGTCACCTTCTCAGTTGAGGCGGCTTGAAGCCAGACAAAAAGGGAGAGAACTGGGGAAGCCTCAGGTTGCTGGGGTGACCCTGGGTCCTTCCTCAGAGGCTGGTCTTGCTACTGAGGCCCTGAGGGATGATGAGTTGGATGAGGAGGTCAGGAGGATGGAACGCGAGAAAGGTGCCATGTCCTCCACGTCCTCCCATTATGAAAGTATGGATGAGGATAACAGGATTTGGCTAGAAAATAAGCGCAAGCAGAAAAAGAAAAAGCGCGGCGCATCTAAGGTACCTAAGGAAGGGAAAACTTCCTCCCCTCTGGTTGAGCTTTCCAACCGGTTCCTCACCCTCGATGAGATCGCCTCCTCGGGAAGAGAGGCTGAGGGTGGGGTTCTGGAGGTGGCGGCGGAGCAGCCTGTAGGGGGCGCCGAGTCTCTATCCTCTGGGGAAGCTGGGTCCTCAGAGTGGGAGACTGACTCAGAGTCAGGAGACAAGGACGAAGGAGAGGGTGGTCCGGGTGGGTCCTTGGGGTCCAATAATAACATGGACACCACAATTTCATTAAAAAGAAGTTGCCCTAAATCTGATGGGAAAAAAGAAAGGGGATCATCGTCAGAGGAGAGTCGGGGGAGGGGAAGCAATAAGAAAAAAGCCGTTTAACTCAATCACTCATGATGGCGGCACCCACTCCGTTGACGCTGGCGTCCATTAATGTCGCCAGCATTAAGTCTGATGCGGCTAGATTTGCGGCCTTTGATTTTCTCGGCCGTGTTGAAGCCGACATTTTATTTTTGCAGGAGACCAGGCTGCCAGATTTGGCGGCCGTGTTTAAAGCTAAGAGGGAATGGAGACACGGGCCTTCCCATTGGTCTCTTGCGGCCGAGCCGTATAGCGGAGTGGCGGTCCTCTTTACCGCACCGGTAGAATGCCGACGAGTTATTGAGTTAGAAATGGGGAGGTGCCTGATCCTGGATGTCCTCATGAAGGGACAAGAACTTCGCCTAATTAATATCTATGGTCCCCAGTCCAAGTGGGACAGGAAGTGTCTCTTTATGAGGATCAAGCCCTACCTTTTTACAAGTCGGCAGGTGGTCTTTGGAGGGGACTTCAATGCTGTCACGAGGTCCCAGGATAGGGGAGGTTCCAGAGACAAGCTGACTTATGATAGCGTCGCTCTTAATAGCATAGCCAGTGAGGCTCGCCTGGTGGATGTCCACATCCGGCACACCCCAGGCCACGCGGGGTTCACCTATTATAGGGGTAGCTGCAGGTCTAGAATAGACAGGTTTTATTTAAAGGAGGAAGCCATTTCTTCAGCAGTGTCCGTTGTTGAGGTGGAGTTCTCCGACCACTGTCTAATTTTGTTTTCTCTGAATGTTACAGAGACCCCCCGGATGGGAAGAGGCTACTGGAAGCTCAATTCGTCTCTCCTGGAGGAAGCAGAGATAAGACAATCCTTTGAGGACTTTCTTCAGAGCCAGGTACCATTGCTGGGCCTTTGTAGCAGTAAGTCAGAGTGGTGGGAGATGCTCAAGAAAAGGGTGGCGAGATTCTTCCGCCAGCTCTCGAGCCTCAGGAGCCTGGACAGGTACCGCCTGTATCAGGGCCTGAGGAGGAAACTCGAGCATCTCGTCTCGACTGGAGGTAGTCGTGAGGACATCTCCAGAGTGAAATCTTTGCTGAAGAGGTGTCAGTACGATAGACACGCATCTTTGGTTTTTGAGAGGGATTACGGGAAATACCGCTCGCCCGACCCTTACAGAAACTGCAAGATGTCAGTGAATGGTAAAGTTGTCACAGGACTGGTTGACAGTACGGGATCCCTGAAAAGGTCCAGATCAGGGATTCTGGAGGTCGTCAGATCCTTCTACTCGCACCTCTTGGGCAGGAAGGATCTAGATCGGGATGTGATGTCGGCTTTCCTGGCTGAAACTGTCCCTGAGCCAGGAGTAGACCCCTCTCTTGATGTTTTGACAGAGATGATCAGTGAAGAGGAAGTTAGCCGGGCGATTGAAGGGCTCGCCCTCAAGAAATCGCCAGGTCCGGATGGCTTAACATCTGAGTTTTATAAGACCTTTAAGGACGCCTTGGTTCCCCTCTTGACTGAGGTATTCAATGAGTGTCTTTCCTCGGGCGCTCTGCCGAAGTCAATGAGGAGGTCTGCCCTGATCATTCTGTCAAAGGGTAAGGACCGATCTCGTATTGAGAACTGGCGTCCCATAGCACTTCTCAATACGGACAGAAAGGTTTTGGCAAAGGTGCTGTTTAATCGGCTGGTGCAGTTTGCGCCCCGGCTCCTTTCGGGGACCCAGCACTGCTCTGTTCCAGGCCGCAGTACATTTAGTGCTGTGCTCTGTGTCCGGGAGGCAGTGGAGCAGGGCAGGGCTGGTAACTGGAAGGGGTACTTGCTGTCCTTGGATCAGGCAAAAGCGTTTGATCGGGTTAACCACGAGTACCTCTGGTCTGTCCTTCTGAGGTATGGCCTGCCGGGGGAGTTTGTCAATTGGCTGAAAGTTTTGTACGCAGGGGCAGAGAGTTTCCCGCTTGTGAACGGTTGGATTGGCCGCTCATTTGAGGTCGGGTCTGGTGTTCGCCAGGGTTGTCCTCTGAGCCCACTCTTATACGTGTTCGCGATTGACCCATTCCTTAGGAGGGTTGATCGTGGGCCGTTGGTGGGAGTCGGGATGGACCAGGAGGCACCGGAAGCCACTCTAAGGGTGGTAGCGTACGCCGATGATGTCACCGTTTTTGTGTCCTCGAGAGGGGAGGCGCAATGGGTGATGTCAGAGGTTGACCGCTACTCAGAGGCTTCTGGGTCCAAGATCAACCGGGATAAGTGTGAGAGTCTCTGGCTGGGAGAGGGAGGTCCGGGCTTTGATCTCCCGGACACTCTTCCAGGGCCCCAAGACTCTGCCAAAGTTCTCGGCATCGAATTTGGCCAGGGGGATTACCCCATGCAAAACTGGGATGGCAGGCTTAAGATCGCCGCCCAGAAGGTGGACCAGTGGAAGGGTTGGTCTTTGACCCTCAGGGAAAGGGTGAACTTGATTAAAACTTACCTGCTCCCATTGCTGATATATCTGGGCAGTGTGTGCATGTTGCCAGAACCCCTCTGGACTCGGGTCTACAGTCTGTTCTTCCAGATGTTATGGGGGAATAGGCTGAACCTTATCAAGAGGGAGGTTACTTACCGCACGAGGAGACAAGGAGGGTTGTGTATGGTCAACCCTGTGGTGTTCCTAGTGAATACCTTTCTTAAGATCAATGTAGCAAACCTCTGGAAAGAGAGGGCTCCTCCGTGGGTATACTCCTGCAGGGGATGGTTTCAGCCTTTCTTCCAGGAATGGGAGACAGGAGGGCGAGTGAAGGATCTCCGTACACCACATGGGCATCTTCCGGCTTACGCTACCCCGGTTCTGAAGGTGATTCGCCGGTGGGGTCTGGGAATGTGGGAGATCAGGACCATGTCGAGGAAACTCCTTGACAAGAGGGTTCTGTTGACCCATTTCCAGAAGCCTCTGGCCCTCAGGGATTGCCCAAGTCGGGATCTGGGGGTGGGTTTGAGTTTATTGAACTCCATCAGGATCCCCTTGAAGTTTTGGGACTTGACTTGGCGCTGCTTCCATGGAAAGCTGTGTGTGAGGGACAATCTGAAGTGTAGGAGCTCTGAGGAAAGGGGTTGTCCCCGGGAGGAGTGCGGTGGTCTGCTGGAGAGCATGGACCACTTCCTGCTTCAGTGCCCCTTTAACACAGAGGTGTACAACCGGGTGGGCGCTTCCATCCATTGGCCCGGGTTGGCCGGTCTCTCCTATGCGGAGTGGGCCTATGGAGCATTCAGAGGCCTGGGTGGCCGGGACCGCTGCACGTTATTCCTAGTTAGCCTAGTGGTCAGGTACCACACGTGGAACGCACGGTGTTTAGTATCGACGCAGCGTAAAATCCTCCCGGTGGATGAGGTGGTTAGGAACATTCTGGGTGACCTGGTGAAGGTGCGCTCTCTGGAGTATGAGAGGCTGGGCACGGGGAGGGCCTCTCTCCTTTGGAGGGGGTTCTCCTTTAGTGTCCCTTAGTCTGTCATCTCCGCTCCTGGTGTTGGGCTGAAGCTGACACTGTAGATTTTTGTTTTGTATCTGAGGTTATAGTGATGTAGCGGCTTGCAGGCGCCGAACCTGGGCTTTATGTGGTTGGTTTGTTATATGTTGATATGTTTAATGTGTTTGTATTTTGTGTACAGTGTGTATTTATGTAGTTATAGTTGATGTGTATATAGCTTGGTTGGTTTTTGGGGTGTTGGTGTTAGGGTGTTAGGTTGGGAGGGGGGTGGACGGGATTTGGACAATATGATCCTGGGCACTGGTCTGGACTATATAGCGCGGACTTTGGACGTTAGACCAGTGTCTGGGTGGGAGGGTGATGGGCGTGGGATTTAGTTAGTTTATATTTAATGTTATTATTTCCTGTTTGTCTTTTTTTTGCTGTGTATTCTTTAGTTATTTATGGAAAAAAAAAAGAAAAGAAAAAAAAAGAAAAAAAAAAAAAAAAAAAATTAGGTGGTGGGATTGGGTGAAGGTTTTGTTTTATAATGCTGATTGTGTGGTGGGTGTGTGTGTGGCTGGGCCAGGAGATTTTCGTAAGTCTTTTAGTTTGTATTATTGTTTTGTTATTATTATTATTGTTTTGTTTTGCCAGAAGTTATGGCTTGATTTATGTTTATTGTTGTAATGTTTTTCATTTTTATATATAAAATAAAAGATTTACAGGATGTAACTCAGGATCAGTACAGGATAAGTAATGTCATGTATGTACACAGTGACTGCACCAGCAGCAGAATAGTGAGTGCAGCTCTGGGGTATAATACAGGATGTAACTCAGGATCAGTACAGGATAAGTAATGTCATGTATGTACACAGTGACTGCACCAGCAGCAGAATAGTGAGTGCAGCTCTGGGGTATAATACAGGATGTAACTCAGGATCAGTACAGGATAAGTAATGTCATGTATGTACACAGTGACTGCACCAGCAGCAGAATAGTGAGTGCAGTTCTGGGGTATAATACAGGATGTAACTCAGGATCAGTACAGGATAAGTAATGTCATGTATGTACACAGTGACTGCACCAGCAGCAGAATAGTGAGTGCAGCTCTGGAGTATAATACAGGATGTAATTCAGGATCAGTACAGGATAAGTAATGTCATGTATGTACACAGTGACTGCACCAGCAGCAGAATAGTGAGTGCAGCTCTGGGGTATAATACAGGATGTAACTCAGGCTCAGTACAGGATAAGTAATGTCATGTATGTACACAGTGACTGCACCAGCAGCAGAATAGTGAGTGCAGCTCTGGAGTATAATACAGGATGTAACTCAGGATCAGTACAGGATAAGTAATGTCATGTATGTACACAGTGACTGCACCAGCAGCAGAATAGTGAGTGCAGCTCTGGGGTATAATACAGGATGTAACTCAGGATCAGTACAGGATAAGTAATGTCATGTACGGTCACTGCATTATGTAATATGTA
This sequence comes from Engystomops pustulosus, assembly GCF_040894005.1. Lineage (NCBI taxonomy): Eukaryota > Metazoa > Chordata > Amphibia > Anura > Leptodactylidae > Engystomops > Engystomops pustulosus. Next base: position 110,747,219 of record NC_092418.1, on the reverse strand, counting down.
TAATCCTGCAGGGATACGGAGCAGAAGCTGCTGATATATCAGGTGGAGGGGTTTGGAGCCACATGATAAACCTCAGATGCTCGGTACAGATGTAGTAGGGATCATTGCGGTGATTTGTGTATTGTGGTAGCTGGAGGTCTCTGTATTGTATATGACACATCTTATCCTCTGTCTCTGAGTGCAGGAAATACGTTCTAATCTTCACTTTCACCTCCAACACAAACTGAGAAGCAAAATCTTTTTATTATCTTTCCATAATTTATCCGGATTGCGCTAAAATTACTTACCACATTCCAAAGATTCATCAGAGCCGTCTCCGCAGTCGTCATCGTGGTCACACAGGAACTGCTTGGGGATGCAGATTTTGTTGTTGCACATAAAAGCGTTTTCATCACAGGTAGTAACAGGAGCTGGAAATATGAAGAAAATAAAGATAAAGCCAAATCACATTCATCGCTTCTACCGCCCGAGGCCTGGACTGTAACACGGGTGACAGAATATCCGTGCAGCGCAGGTCAGAGGCTGGTGGAGAGCATTAGACATAGATCATATAGATTATTTTCTTTCTTTCTTTCGTTCTTTCTTTCTATTTATCTATCTATTTATCTATCTATCTCATATCTATCTATCTATCTATCTATCTATCTATCTATCTATCTATCTATCTCATATCTATCTATCTATCTTCTATCTCCTATCTATCTATCTATCATCTATCTCCTATCTATCTATCTATCTATCTATCTATCTATCTATCTATCTATCTATCATCTATCTCCTATCTATCTATCTATCTATCTATCTATCTATCTATCTATCTCCTATCTATCTATCTATCTATCTATCTATCTATCTATCTATCTATCTATCTTCTATCTATCTATCTATCTTCTATCTATCTATCTCATATCTATCTATCTATCTCATATCTATCTATCTATCAAATACTACAGTTATTCTCAAACAACGGGCCACATTTATCACTTTTGTGCGCCTAAGTGTAGTACTTGCGCCTAAATTCTGGCGCACTGTTTTTTCAGAATTATCACCATCTGTGATAAGGTAATTTCCTGCCTCTTATTAATCACTTTACTTTAACACAGTTTAGGCGCAATTTGGGCGCAGTTTCAGCGCAATGTTAGATTCGGGCAGTTACATGTGATCCTGCTACAAGCTCCTCTCTGCTTCTCCCGCAGCCCAGAATGAAGATAACACTCACAGTAGCACCCAGGTGTGTGACACCCAGCACCCAGTGACCTCCTCAGCAGCACCCAGGTGTGTGACACCCAGCACCCAGTGACCTCCTCAGCAGCACCCAGGTGTGTGGCACCCAGCACCCAGTGACCTCCTCAGCAGGGGCTTCTCCTGGAGGGGATCCCCCAGTGCTGGTCTTCTGCTGCACCCCTGTAATTCTGCACAGTATCCCCCTCAGACACACTGGTGATACTGTGCAGAATTACATGGGGGACACTTGTCTGTAGTATCTGCAACATTCTGCAAAGTTCTGCAAACTTCTCCTCTCTTGCTCTGAGCTGAGGATTCTGCAGAATGTTTGGTAAATAGAAGGTGATGAACTGTAAATAGAGTCTGCAGCTCCTGTCTGCAGAGTGTCTCATGTATCTATTATATGTTCCAGTGTCTGCAGAGTATCTAATGTCTGTATTATCTGTACTAGTGTCTGCAGTGTATGTAGTGTCTGTATTAGGGTACATTCACACGCGGTATGCCCGCCGTGTGCTGGAGGTGAGGAGGAGGTGACCCCTCCTCCCTCCATAGGAAATAGCGGCACACGGCTGCACATCCGCCGAAAGATAGAGCTTGCTCTATCTTTTTCGGTGTGCGGCCTGGATCGGTGCCACACATGTGTGGCACCGGATCCCTGCCGTGCCGCTATTGCCGTCTATGGGGACATACATGCGGCCGCAAATTTGCGGCCGCATGTACGGCCCCGCAGACGGCAGTGTGAATGAGCCCTTATCTGTATTAGTGTCTGCAGAGTATCTCATGTCTGTATTATATGTTCTAGTGTCTGCAGTGTATGTAATGTCTGTATTATCTGTACTAGTGTCTGCAGTGTATGTAATGTCTGTATTATCTGTACTAGTGTCTGCAGTGTATGTAATGTCTGTATTATCTGTACTAGTGTCTGCAGTGTATGTAATGTCTGTATTATCTGTACTAGTGTCTGCAGTGTATGTAATGTCTGTATTATCTGTACTAGTGTCTGCAGTGTATGTAATGTGTGTATTATCTGTACTAGTGTCTGCAGTGTATGTAATGTCTGTATTATCTGTACTAGTGTCTGCAGTGTCTGTATTATCTGTACTAGTGTCTGCAGTGTATGTAGTGTCTGTATTATCTGTACTAGTGTCTGCAGTGTATGTAATGTCTGTATTATCTGTACTAGTGTCTGCAGTGTATGTAGTGTCTGTATTATCTGTACTAGTGTCTGCAGTGTATGTAATGTCTGTATTATCTGTACTAGTGTCTACAGTGTATGTAATGTCTGTATTATCTGTACTAGTGTCTGTATTATCTGTTCTAGTGTCTGCAGTGTATGTAGTGTCTGTATGATCAGTTCTCGTGTCTGCAGTGTATGGAGTGTCTGTATTATCTGTACTAGTGTCTGCAGTGTATGTAATGTCTGTATTATCTGTACTAGTGTCTGCAGTGTATGTAATGTCTGTATTATCTGTACTAGTGTCTGCAGTGTATGTAATGTCTGTATTATCTGTACTAGTGTCTGCAGTGTATGTAATGTCTGTGTTATCTGTACTAGTGTCTGCAGTGTATGTAGTGTCTGTATTATATGTACTAGTGTCTGCAGTGTATGTAATGTCTGTATTATCTGTACTAGTGTCTGCAGTGTATGTAGTGTCTGTATTATCTGTACTAGTGTCTGCAGTGTATGTAATGTCTGTATTATCTGTACTGGTGTCTACAGTGTATGTAATGTCTGTATTATCTGTACTAGTGTCTGTATTATCTGTTCTAGTGTCTGCAGTGTATGTAGTGTCTGTATGATCAGTTCTCGTGTCTGCAGTGTATGGAGTGTCTGTATTATCTGTACTAGTGTCTGCAGTGTCTGTATTATATGTACTAGTGTCTGCAGTGTATGTAATGTCTGTATTATCTGTACTAGTGTCTGCAGTGTATGTAATGTCTGTATTATCTGTACTAGTGTCTGCAGTGTATGTAATGTCTGTATTATCTGTACTAGTGTCTGTATTATCTGTTCTAGTGTCTGCAGTGTATGTAATGTCTGTATTATCTGTACTAGTGTCTGCATTGTATGTAGTGTCTGTATTATATGTACTAGTGTCTGCAGTGTATGTAATGTCTGTATTATCTGTACTAGTGTCTGCAGTGTATGTAATGTCTGTATTATCTGTACTAGTGTCTGCAGTGTATGTAATGTCTGTATTATCTGTACTAGTGTCTGCAGTGTATGTAATGTCTGTATTATCTGTACTAGTGTCTGCAGTGTATGTAATGTCTGTATTATCTGTACTAGTGTCTGCATTGTATGTAGTGTCTGTATTATATGTACTAGTGTCTGCAGTGTATGTAATGTCTGTATTATCTGTACTAGTGTCTGCAGTGTATGTAATGTCTGTATTATCTGTACTAGTGTCTGCAGTGTATGTAATGTCTGTATTATCTGTACTAGTGTCTGCAGTGTATGTAATGTCTGTATTATCTGTACTAGTGTCTGCATTGTATGTAGTGTCTGTATTATCTGTACTAGTGTCTGCAGTGTATGTAATGTCTGTGTTATCTGTACTAGTGTCTGCAGTGTATGTAATGTCTGTATTATCTGTACTAGTGTCTGCAGTGTATGTAATGTCTGTATTATCTGTACTAGTGTCTGCAGTGTATGTAATGTCTGTATTATCTGTACTAGTGTCTGCATTGTATGTAGTGTCTGTATTATATGTACTAGTGTCTGCAGTGTATGTAATGTCTGTATTATCTGTACTAGTGTCTGCAGTGTATGTAATGTCTGTATTATCTGTACTAGTGTCTGCAGTGTATGTAATGTCTGTATTATCTGCACTAGTGTCTGCAGTATATGTAATTTGCCTATTATATGTTCTAGTGTCTGCAGTGTATGTAATGTGTGTATTATCAGTACTAGTGTCTGCAGTGTATGTAATGTCTGTATTATCTGCACTAGTGTCTGCAGTGTATGTAATGTGTCTATTATATGTTCTAGTGTCTGCAGGGTATGTAATGTCTGTATTATCTGTACTACTGTCTGCAGTGTATGTAATGTCTGTATTATCTGCACTAGTGTCTGCAGTGTATGTAATGTGTCTATTATATGTTCTAGTGTCTGCAGTGTATGTAATGTCTGTATTATCTGTACTAGTGTCTGCAGTGTATGTAATGTCTTTATTATCTGTACTAGTGTCTGCAGTGTATGTAGTGTCTGTATTATCTGTACTAGTGTCTGCAGTGTATGTAATGTCTGTATTATCTGTACTAGTGTCTGCAGTGTATGTAATGTCTGTGTTATCTGTACTAGTGTCTGCAGTGTATGTAGTGTCTGTATTATCTGTACTAGTGTCTGCAGTGTATGTAATGTCTGTATTATCTGTACTAGTGTCTGCAGTGTATGTAATGTCTGTGTTATCTGTACTAGTGTCTGCAGTGTATGTAATGTCTGTATTATCTGTACTAGTGTCTGCCGTGTATGTAATGTCTGTATAATCTGTACTAGTGTCTGCAGTGTATGTAATGTCTGTATTATCTGTACTAGTGTCTGCAGTGTATGTAATGTCTGTATTATCTGTACTAGTGTCTGTAATGTATGTAATGTGTGTATTACCAGTACTAGTGTCTGCCGTGTATGTAATGTCTGTATTATCTGTACTAGTGTCTGCAGTGTATGTAATGTCTGTGTTATCTGTACTAGTGTCTGCAGTGTATGTAATGTCTGTATTATCTGTACTAGTGTCTGCAGTGTATGTAATGTCTGTATTATCTGTACTAGTGTCTGCAGTGTATGTAGTGTCTGTATTATCTGTTCTAGTGTCTGCAGTGTATGTAATGTGTGTATTATCTGTACTAGTGTCTGCAGTGTATGTAATGTATGTATTACCTGTACTAGTGTCTGCAGTGTATGTAATGTCTGTATTATCTGTACTAGTGTCTGCAGTGTATGTAATGTCTGTATTATCTGTACTAGTGTCTGCAGTGTATGTAGTGTCTGTATTATCTGTACTAGTGTCTGTAGTGTCTGTATTGTCTGTATTATCTGTACTAGTGTCTGTAGTGTATGTAGTGTCTGTATTATATGTACTAGTGTCTGTATTGTCTGTATTGTCTGTATTATATGTACTAGTGTCTGTAGTGTATGTAGTGTGTGTATTATCTGTGCTAATGTCTGTAGTGTATGTAGTGTCTGTATTATATGTACTAGTGTCTTTAGTGTATGTAGTGTCTGTATTATATGTCTGGCTGAGCTTTGCTGCTAGAAATGAGCTGTTCTGCAAAGGGGCTCAATGCTTTCTTCTCAGTTTACGCCTTCAGGCTGGAGGGTTTTTTGCGCCAGATTTTGCGTATAAATGAAAAGTCGCAAGCGCAGCAAAACATCTGGATTGGTAAGATAGATGAGGGAAACCTGGTTATTTTTGCTGCGCATCTAGTTTGGTGTTTAATTGCAAAAATGGCGCAAAAATGGTATACCAGTATGAAAAGGTGCAAAAACAACAGAAAAAACGAGTGATACATGTGGCCCCATATTTGAAAATCATATATGTTGGATAGAGTCTTTCTTTCTTCTCATATCTACTGTTTGTAAGGTACAACAATGTGGGTGACCTGTGCACCTTTTCTCAGATAGTGTAATAAAGACTCACTTTCTATCCATCTCACATGTATCTATGTATCTTTGTATCCGCCATCGCTCTACCTATTGTTCATCTATTTATCTTTCTTTGACCTTTAGGTGTGTTTGGACTTTTGTAGCATCTTTTTAGTTTATTTTATCCCCTTCCTGTAGAAAGAAAGAGAAACTAGATTTCACTGGGAAATTTAGTTTGACCCTAAAATGACCAGAAATCTTTATTTACAATCTCTTGTCCTTGAGGTGACACATTGGCAGCGGCTTTAAGAACAGCTTCTATTATGAGAGAGAAAACAATGGGGCAAATTTACTTACCCGGCCCATTCGCGATCCAGCGGCGCGTTCTCTGCTCTGGATTCGGGTCCGGCCGGGATTTAAGAAGGTAGTTCTTCCGCCGTCCACCAGGTGGCGCTGCTGCGCTGAAAGTCATCTCATCGCGCCGGAATGCACCACCTCGGACCAGGTGAAGGTAAGCGCTCCCCAAGCGACACTTTTTCGGTTTTTAAATGTGGCGGTTTTTCCGAATACGTCGGGTTTTCGTTCGGCCACGCCCCCCGATTTCCGTCGCGTGCATGCCGGCGCCGATGCGCCACAATCCGATCGCGTGCGCCACAATCCCGGGGCAATTCAGGTACAATCGGCGCAAATCGGAAATATTCGGGTAACACGTCGGGAAAACGCGAATCGGGCCCTTAGTAAATGACCCCCAATGACTTCCTATCACCTGCAGAAAACCTCCTACGGGGAACCTGTAGATTATCCTGGAGATAGATATTTCCGAGAGAACACGATCCGGTCTGGAGTGAGGTTCAGGTGGGAATGAAATAATGTGAATGGTGACCTTGTCGGTGGGGTGGAGGCTCTTCGACTCGTGGAGTCACTACGAATATAAATCACTTTTCAAAGATACAAGATTTTAGACGTTTTGTCAGCGGGATAGTTCCTTCATTTCTTTCCCGGATAAAATATTTTAGAAGGATTTTCTTTAGAATGTTCCGAGCAATTGGAACGCGACACTTACACTGCGGCCGAGGCGTCGCTCCTCCAGGAGGTCTCTTCATAGAGTTGCCGTTATTTGTATTTTTTTAAAGCTTCCGTAGTCGGAAGAAATGTGGAAGCTCCTTGAGTTGTGTCTGAAGTGTGTCACACCGGTGTCATGCTGGTTTATAACACAGTTTAATGGACAGAGATAGAAATCCACTCCAGGAAAGAGAGACCGTGATTTTATTATTTGATTCACGCTGGGGCCAAGCAAAACTCTGAAGGGTTCAGTATTAGTGGTACGGACAGAAGGTGAAGGAAGTTACCTGCTGCCATCACTACAGTCCAGAGATATCAATCTATCTACTTCTAAAATATGAATCCTTCTTTCTTTCCTTCTTTTCTTTCTTTCTTTCTTTCTTTCTTTCTTTTCCTTCCTTCTTTTCTTTCCCTCTTTTCTTTCTTTTTTTTCTTTCCTTCCTTCTTTTCTTTCCTTCTTTTCTTTCTTTCTTTCCTTCCTTCTTTTCTTTCCTTCTTTCTTACCTTCTTTTCTTTCTTTCTTTCTTTCTTTCTTTGTTTCTTTCTTTTCCTTCCTTCTTTTCTTTCTTTCTTTCTTTCTTTCCTTCCTTCTTTTCTTTCCTTCTTTCTTACCTTCTTTTCTTTCTTTCTTTCTTTCTTTCTTTCTTTCTTTCTTTCTTTCTTTCTTTCTTTCTTTCTTTCCTTCCTTCTTTTCTTTCCTTCTTTCTTTCCTTCTTTTCTTTCTTTCTTTCTTTCTTTCTTTCCTTCCTTCTTTTCTTTCCTTCTTTTCTTTCTTTCATTCCTTCGTTCTTTTCTTTCCTTCTTTTCTTTCCTTCTTTTCTTTCCTTCTTTTCTTTCCTTCTTTTCTTTTCTTTCCTTCTTTTCTTTCCTTCTTTTATTTCCTTCTTTTCTTTCTTTTCTTTCATTCTTTTCTTTCCTTCTTTCTTTCTTTCATCTACTTGACCCACGTAGCTATTAATCTGTCCATCTATCCGCCCATCTCTCTGTATATTATTAATCTACTTTCTATCTCATAACAGTCTATCCGTCTCATATCTTTCTGTCTATCTGTGACATCTTTCTATTTACCTTCTATCTGTATCAGTGGGTAGCACTACAGCCTTGCAGCGCTGTGGTCCTGGGTTCAAGTCCCACTCGGGTCAAAATCTAGAGAAAGTTCGTATGTTCTCTCTGTGATTGCGTGGGTTTCCTCCGGGTCCTACAGTTTCCTCCCACACTTCAAAACATACCAGTAGGTAGTGTGGTACTTTATTCCACTTCCAGCAACGCTTCAGCTGTTCTCCAGCCTTTATCATATTCTATCTCATATCTTACCTTTTTATCCAATATCCATCTATATATCGTTTATGTATCATTCATCTCATCTAAATTAAACTTTATTTCTTAACCTTATTTTAATTAATAAAATGGACCCACATAACATCTGTGCCTGTTCAGGCTTTAGCGCCTTCCTCTGTCTATAAAGTTGAGTGATGATGCTCTGTTGAATGAGACTTTTTTGCTAGGTTACATTCTGTCCTTACTAGTCTGAACACTGCTTTATTCCTTTCCCAGCTGTCCTAATTGATTTCCATCACACCCGTCTGTCTCCTGTGGATTTTGCTTTGGGTTGCCAACAGTTAAACTCATCCTCCACTCACATGTGTGCTGTCTGGATATTAGGACTCTGGTCCAATCACCATCTGGAGCAGGGCTCTGACATCTCATAAAAGGTTTTCTGCCATTTCCTCTGTGCTTGCCATAATTTTTTTTTTAGTTAGCCGGCTTTTATCTTGACTTCTCTTGACTTCTGTAGTTTAGAGTCCTGAAAACGTTGCCTGTTTTCTGAGCATCAGTTTTACTTTGATTCTGTACTGCATTTCCATCTTGTTGATTACTATTTATGTTTCTATAGTCCCCTCTTTGTACTTTGGCACAGGGAGGGAATGCTGCCCAGTTGTCACCTACTACTTAGGGTGGGTGGACAATTAGATAGGTGTGAAGGGGGTTTAGCCTTAGGTCTCCCTGTTCTTGTCTATCCTTCCAGTTGCCGTTCATTTACTTATTTATCTACCTATCTGTCTGCTTTGTAATTTTTCATGCTTTCCTACTTAATATTTTGCAGAAACTGCATCCATTACAATTCAATTATTCACATTGAATTCATAAAGAAAAAAAAAATGCAATCCCAAACCCCTTAATATGTTAATGTAACTGTATTACATATAACGGAACATTTGGATAATTATTTGGCAATTTAAACTAATGTACCACAAGTTTTCGAGGATGGAAATTATTATTATGTTACAAAGTAACTATTAATTATTCGGTTATATCGAGTGGTATGCGTTTTACAGCACTAAGCGTAATGGCTTGTGAATGGCATGAGACTAAATATCTACGTCTAGTACCCTCCCCCGTCACTGCTCTCTGTTATCATCTGTATACACCGAATAGACAACACAAAGTTACTAAATTGTACAACTTAATTTTATCATCCAACTTTATCTATTATAATAGAACATAGAACATTTATTCAAGGACAATCTTCATTTATTCGTCTCTTATCTCCTGTATGTATCAACATAAAATACAACACCTCTGCGCCGTACATTAGAAACCAAGAGCTTTTTTTGTATTTCTGGTGCAGGGAATCAGAAGATCCGGGTCCCACGGTCGACCTTGTTATCGACAAACTCTTTGTATTACATCTCAAGTGACATGAATTACTGAGCATCATGTGTCTGTGTTCAGGTCTATAAATTACATAAAGCTCCAACAATAATATTAATATAAAGTGATATTGCAAAGCATGAAAAAGTTATAATAGAGTCTCCGTGTGAAATAAGGTCAATCACTGTAAAAAAAAACGCACCTCACATTAAAATTGAAGGATATCTTGGGTTTTTCTATGTGACTTTCTGCCGCTATGATTGAAAGTTGAATGCATTTGGCTGCAGTATTTATCACCTGAAACCTCACTGATACGAATAGTGAATACACAGATCTAGATCTTCGGATAAAGAAGTTGTATTTAGGGATAAGCGGATCTTTTAAAGTTGGGATTTGAACAAGTTCTGGTGAACCCCAACAAAATAGTGGATTGTAATATAGGCGGTTTGGGCAGTTGCCCAGGGTCAATGATTTCTTTGGGGCCCTTCAGTCATGCCCTTCAGTCATGGATCGCGAATGGACCAGGTAAGTAAATGTGCCCCATTGTCATGTTCCTGCTTTCATTACACATGTATACAAGAGCCATTTTGGGATCCTTGAAGGTTCTTCAATGACCCTGGCACCACAGATTAAATGCAGACTAAAGGGACAACAATTAATACTGTTTGGGGGTTTAACAGCCATGCGGCTGCTGACAGGTTCCTTTTGTAGTGGCCATGTTAAATGAGGTATATGTTATCTCATGGCTGAAGCCGGATTGTTAAACAAACCAAGCCAACAAAGTCAAGCAGGGCACATGACATTGGGGCACATTTACTTACCTGGTCCAGTCGCGATCCAGCGGCGCATTGTCCGACAAGGATTCGGGTCTGCCGGGGTTCACTAAAGTCATGCGCCCGATATCCACCAGGTGTCGCTGCTGCGCCGAGGTCTGCCAGAGTTCACCTTCTTCTTCTCGGTGCATGTGAGTGCTGATCTTGCGACACTTTTCATTTTTTAAATTCCGCGTTTTTTCCGAATCCGTCGGGTTATCCAACGGCCACGCTCCCCGATGCGCCACAATCCGATCACGTGTGCCAAAATCCTGGCAGAATTTGGCGCAAAATGGAAATATTCGGGAAACCCGATGAAAATGCGGCTCCGGAGCCCTTAGTAAATGAGCCCAATATTGCGATCTCCTCATGCAGGAACACTAACCCCGCGAGCAATCACCAGACAGCCGCATACATGTCACATCTGAAGTCAAGTGGGTTTCATTTCATCATTGCAAGTGAAGCCGTGAAGGAGATTTTGGATTACACATCCACTCAATACGGTATCATCTCACAGGCTGTCAGTCAATCATGTCTAACATCTGAAACATGGAAATGACTACACGCACAACATTGGCGCCGGAATCACTGCGAAACATAGAGACTTCCAGGAACAAGTGTATCTCTAAACAATATGCAGGAGCCATGTTTCCTAGGGGCATAGACATCCGGCACAATCTGTTACATGTTGTCATTTTTCCACTTGACTGATAAAATTTCTGACTTTTTTTCCAACTTATTTGTAACTTTTGGAGAAGAGCTAATCCGCATACATTATCCCCCTAGAACTCCCACCTGAGCTGAATTTGTAACCAGAAAACTACCAGAACTAAGATGTAGGACACATTGGAGACTTATGTATCTGTTCACCAAAGTTACAACACGGATACTCACATACTGCACACTCCTTCATTAGAGTCCAGTTGTATTCAATTAAACTGATTGGATCTGATTAGGAAAGACTCACACCAGTCTATATAAGACCTCACAGTGCAGGTCAGAGCACATGAGAATCATGAGGGCTAAGGAACTGCCCAATGAGCTGAGACACAGAATTGTGGAAAGGCACAGATCTGGCCAAAGATACAAAATAATTTCTGCAGCACTCAAGGTTCCTAAGAGCACAGTGGCCTCCATAATCCTTAAATGGAAGAAGATTGGGACGACCACATATCTTCCACCACTGGATTTTCTAGCCAAACCAAGCAATGGTGGGAGAAGAGTCTTGGTGAGAAGTAAAGATGACCCCAGGATCCCTATGGCTGAGCTCGAGAGATGCAGGAGGGAGATGGGAATTTATCAAAGTGTCTAATGCTGAATGTGTTACATGTTCAAGATTTCTCCTAATGTTCTTTTATTTGGCTTAGTTGGCGTATTTTGCAACACTTTTTGGCACCCTCCCTTTTCCTGAAACGCCACACCCCTTTTATAAGACTGCACACCTTTGTTGTATATGTCGTAAAAGTGTCTGAGAACTGTTCAGGTCTGTTTCTGAGAAGAAAGTAAGAATTCATAGGCCTCTTGCCCATGAAAGTTGTTCAACTGCTATCTTTAGTTTAAATGGCGAGCACTCATCCCCTCGTTGTTCTATGGCATCCTGCACAGGTCAAAACACTTTTGAAGTAGTACCAAGCAGAGAAATATCCTTCATTTAGAGAGCGGGTATCGGTGTATCAATGCAATGAGTCAGTAACTCATGACTAGTGGGACTTACCACAGCCAGCGGTGGACAGCTCATCACTGCCATTGGGGCAATCTCTTTCTCCATCACATAGCCAATGGAAAGGAACGCAGGCATGGGAATTGGGGCAGCTAAACATATCGGATGCACAGGTCACAGAACCTGGAGGAGGATGGAAAGAATAAAGGAAGGAAGGGGAGAACGTAAGGGAAGGGAGGGTGGAAGGAAGGAAGGGGAGAAAGGAAGGGAAAAAAGAAAGGAAGGAAGAAAGGGAGGAATTAAGAAATGGAGGAAGGAAAGTAAGGAATGAACGGAGGGAGGAAGGAATAAAGGGGAGAAAGAAAGGGGTAAAAGTATGGGAAAAAGAAAGGAAGGAAGGGGGGAAGGAATGAGCAGAGGGAGGAAGGAAGGAAGGGGAGAAGAGAAGGTGACAAAGGAAGGAAAAAAAGAAAGGAAGGAAGGGGGAAGGAATGGATGGAGGGAGGGAGGAAGGATGGAAGGAAGGAAGGGGAAGGAGGGAGGAATGAAGTTAAAGGTTAATGGAAGGAATACATTGATGTAAGAAAGTAAAAATATTAAGGAAGAAAGGATTTGGAAGAAAAAAATTGGAAGAAGGATAATGAGAGAAGGAAGGAAGGGACAAAAGAAGGAAGGAAGATTTAAAATATAAAAAAGGGGGAAAAGAAGGTGACAAAGATAAAAAAAGAGAAATGGAGCGAAGAGGAAAATATTAGAAAAGTAAGAAAGGGCAGAGAGAAGAAAGTTAAGGGATAAAGGAAGGGGGAAATATTATGTATAGTAAATAGGTAAAAGATGGAAGAGTGAAAGAGAAGTAGAAAGAAGAAATGATGTGAGGGAGGAAGGAATAGGAAAAGCATAAAAGGCATCACATCAGGCAGAGAAGAAGAGGGAATGGACGACCGGAAGATACGGTAGAAGAAGGCGACAAAAATGTGAGTAAAAGGGGGCAGAATACAGTATAAAAAAGAGGGAAAGAGAAGGAGAAGAAGAATAGAGTAAAAGAGATGTTATTTCTCATTCATTGCCGGCAGCTTAAGGCAGTTTCTACAGTAATAGCCTGGGAAATGTTATATTACAGCGGTGAGTTCCCGGGGCCTCCACTGGGACTGTGATACAATTTATCTGTTCTGTATTTTCAGAAAACATATAGAATTATTGAGCCACTTCCAGTAATGTAACGTTGATAAAGGACTGCGCTGTATGGACAGTATGTAGGTGGACACGGGGACAAACAAGCTTATTTACTGTACAAGACCCAATTAATCTTCAGTTCTGACGCCTTGTAGAAAGCACATGGTGGGAGAGACCCTCACACTTATCTTTATATTTTACTCTACTTTGGCTTTTTCTTAATTGCCATAATTGTGTATTATCATTACTGGTTAGTTATTGAAACCTACCACAGATGTCATCACTTTCATCGGAACCATCCCCACAATCGTCCTCTCCGTCGCACATCCACTGTTTAGATATACACTTGTTTTTGGAGCAGGCAAACTGACTCCATGAACACGAGGTACCTGAGGGAAAGAGTTGCATCAAAAAACTTGAAACACTCAAACTTCAATGACATAAGACTAGAGTCCAAAAGGTAGAATTACAGTATTTTAGGGGGGAACCCTAAATCTACGTCCATCAGGTAGAACCTAGTTGCCTCTAACTTGGGTTTTTTCTCCGCTTGATCTTGAGGACAAATAATTGCGGTTGAATCTGGACCCACCAGAGGATCGTCTGGAACTCGTCTTTTCTCCCTGACAGTGCAATTTATCCACATTTAACATCTCCCGGTGGGTTCCAGGAAGCTGGGGTCTACTGCGGCTTATTCTGCTGTTTGCCCGAGCCTAGTTTAAAGATGTTTTTGAACAATGGGGCTCATTTACTTATCTGGTCCAGTCGCGATCCCGCGGCGCGTTGTCCGACATTGATTCGGAGGTTGCCGGGATTCACTAGGGTGATGCGTCCGATATTCACTAGGTGTCGCTGCTGTGCCGTGGTCCCCCAGAGTTCACCATCCTCTTCCTGGTGCATGTAAGTGCGTGTCAAGTGACAAATTTTTTTTTTAAATACCGCGGTTTTTCCGAATCCGTCAGGTTTTCCGATGGCCACGTCTCCCAATTTCCGTCACGTGAAATCCGGCGCCGATGTGTCACAATCCGATCGAGTGTGCCAAAAACCTGGGGCAAACCGGTAATTTTCGGGAAACCCAACGAAAATGAGCGATTCGGGCCATTAGTAAATGAGCCCCAATGTTTTTGAAGTGCCGAACCTCAAGTCAGGAGGAATTATTTCCGCTAAGCACAAATAGTAATTCTACTACACACAACTTATATTTCTACTATGTTATATATACACTATATATGCTGTAATATATTAGCCTGCAGATCCTAGGCAGTGAGGTATTATACAGATTCATCTGTGTTTGGACAATAAATATGGTGCAACTGTTTTTACGAGTTAGGAATAAAATGAATTTTTTTTTAGAGAACCGTAACACTCATTGTTTGTGGGGTTTTGGAAGTCGGTAGGAATGCTATTCCGAGGCTCCAGTGGTAGGTAGCCCTGGTACTTGGTAAGAGTGGAGCAACGGGCAATGTCTCTTCCTCTAAACCAACTGCAGTGCACCACTGTCTCACCACAGTCACCGTTAGCATCACTACAGCACCCCTGCTGGGGTAACCCCTATGCATGTCTGTCTAGACTGTGTCTATTTTTTGTTACTGGTGTTTTGTATATTGTTCCCCCACATGTAATGAGGTAACCTGTATTGTGCTGTATCGCAATGTCCTGTAACTGCATTTGTATGCAACTAAGGAACTTTCAACATGTAAGAACAAGCCCCCCCCCCCCCCCCCCCGGAGATCAATAAAGTTCTATTATATCTTATGTACTGCAGAATTGGCATCAGTTCAGATGAATGGGCAGTCATGTAAAACGCTGGCATGCTGCCCCCTCCAATTATTTTTTTGTAGTATCTCTCCTTTCTAGCGGTTAGAGGAACAAGTTTGGACCAAACACTCTCCCTTTGGACTCTCTCTATTTTTTCTCCCTCTGGACTGTCTCTATGAACTCTCCTGACTGACTCACTCTATGGAGTCTCCATACAGACTCTCTCTATAGACTCTCACTAGAGATTCTCTCTCTCTACGGTCTCTCCTCCTATGTACTCTATGGACACTCCCTACATACTCTCCCTAGATACTCTATCTACATACTCTCACTACAGACTCTCTCTACATACTCTCCCAATAGACTCTCTCCCTACATACTCTCCCTATGGACTCTCTCTACATACTCTCCCTATGGACTCTCTCTACATACTCTCCCTATGGACTCTCTCTACATACTCTCACTACAGACTCTCTCTACATACTCTCCCTATGGACTCTCTCTACATACTCTCCTAATAGACTCTCTCTCTACATAATCTCCCTATGGACTCTCTCTACATACTCTCCCAATAGACTCTCTCTCTACATACTCTCCCTATGGACTCTCTCTACATACTCTCCCTATAGACTATATGGAAAGTGCTTTTTTTTTATAAACTTCACAAAATAGTGGAACCCTATTTCCTTAGGACACTACCATATAGTTTCTTCCACAGTAGCTCTTCCTGGACTAAAGGTTTCAATTGAAGCCCATATACTAGACCCATCGGAACTTCATGTGGTGCTATATTGTGCTTCAATGTCCCAGTTCCAGGACATGATACTTCCAAGAAAATAAAATGTATCTGTAACTCTGGGTTCGCATGACACATTTATTCCAATAACATTTTCCACTTTCTGACTTCTTATTCAAATAATCAGGAGGAAGATTATAGGATTTTTGTAGTGGGCTATTCACTGGAACTATCTCCAACACAACATATGATAGTGTCCTGATAATTGATCCCCATAGCCATTCTTGCCCAGTATGCAAGCTGGGAGCGGCGGGAGTGCTGTGTACCTGGGCACCTATATCATGCTTGTTAGAAAAAGAACATTATCCCTCCGATATAGACCCATTCACATAAGTTTAACATCCCATTTTTCCAGAGCCCATGGACGCTCGCTGTACCATTTTTTGTGGACCCGATGAATGGAGCTGTGCACTTCCGAAACGCGTTGTCCATTGTGACCGAGCCTTTATGAAACAATTGTAAAGTAGCAAAGAGCAGCACATATCGTATTTTCCTGTTTTTTCCTCCTCTCCGTTTCCGGCTCAACTTCATCACCGGATACCAGGTCACACTGCAGCTCATCCAAATACGATAACTCTTTGAGATCCTTGGATGTATCCATAGGAATTTTCTTTCTTAAACCTAATTTTGAACATTTATATCTTTTGTGCTGAGTATTTTTCTATTTTACAAAATACACAGACAGACAAACCTAAAGCCCTGTCTCCTAGATGGGTGCTCGTCTCCTAGATGGGTGCTCGTCTCATGATGAGGTGCAGTATTCATAAAACGACCCCCTTTGACACTCACCGCAGTGCAGCTCGTCGGTACCATCCTCACAGTCTTTTTGCCCATCACAAACCCATGTATTTAGGATGCAGCGTCCACTGCGACAGGCAAAGTAACTTTCATCACATTTATGTTGTTTTTTGGCTTAACGAAAAAGAGAAGAAAAGAAGAAAAAGTTTAGTTTTGTCATTGACCTGGTGTGTCTGGGATTGTCACACACTGGGCACAGCGCTCCCTCACTGTCTACGGCTGCCCTGATCTGTGACTCCACCAACATCACACAGAGACTAATGACAACACAAGAACAGAGAAGACCTTCACCGCGACACAGACAAGAGGCGGAAATGGAGAATGTTCCATAGAAAAAAGAAACGAGAGGTGGATAAATATATGGATGGATGGAAAGAGAATACATAGATCTATCTCTATGATTACTTACTGTACAAAGTGAAAATTCAAGCAGCACCATGAGAAGAATGGCACCAACAGTGAATCAAATATGTTGGTTGCACCCTACCCAGGGCCAGGCATGAGGTCCTCCAAAAATAGAATCCAAGAAATTATAACAGCTCTCCAAAAATAGGAAGTTTTAAGCGGATTTCTTCCATTTTAGCAGGAACATTTCGGCTTCAGTGTTGAGCTCGAAAAAAGCTGGAGCCAAAACATTGCTGCTCACATGGAATAAATCCACTTAAAACTTGTTCCTATTTTTTGGAGAGCTGTTACTATTTATTGGTTTCTAATTGTTAACTCTATCTCTGTATATATCCATCTATCATCCATCCATTATCCATCCATCTATCATCCATCATCCTTCTATATATTATCCATCATCCATCCATCCAGAAAAAAATCAAACAGCAGTGCAGCAGGTGATGGTGTGGGTGGAATGTAGGAGCAGATATCTATCTATCTATCTCCTATCTATCTCCTATCTATCTATCTCTCTATTTATCTATCTCTCTATTTATTTATCTATCTCTCTATCTATCTATCTATCTATCTATCTATCTATCTATCTATCTATCTATCTATCTATCTATCTATCATCTATCTATCTCATATCTATCTATCTATTTCCTATCTATCTATCTATCTATCTATCTATCTATCTATCTATCTATCTATCTATCTATCTATCTCATATCTATCTATCTATCTCTCTATTTATCTATCTCTCTATTTATCTATCTCTCTATTTATCTATCTATCTATCTATCTATCTATCTATCTCATATCTATCTATCTATTTCCTATCTATCTATCTATCTATCTATCTATCTATCTCTCTATTTATCTATCTATCTATCTATCTATCTATCTCATATCTATCTATCTATTTCCTATCTATCTATCTATCTATCTATCTCCTATCTATCTCATATCTATCTATCTATCTATCTATCTATCTATCTATCTATCTATCTATCTATCTATCTATCTATCTATCTATCTATCTATCTATCTCTCTATTTATCTATCTCTCTATTTATCTATCTCTCTATTTATCTATCTATCTATCTATCTACAATCTATCACTTACTGTCTATAATCTATCTCTAGTTTTTGCTCTTTTTTCTCCTTTTGGATGGTTTGTCCTATTTAACTGCTGTTCAGACACCTACTCTATAAAATATACACTGAACTTGAAGTTCTGTGGCCAAAAACAATTAAAATAGATAGAAAAATAGAATATATGATAGATAAGAAGTATACAGGTGGACAGGAAGACCATTCAGAACATCCTATGACACATGGATGATAAGTTCTGCTACAATCTTGCTGGCACCCAGGTGGGCGCTGGACTTTCCCTGATGCCCTTGGTGGGGTAGCACCATCTCCCAGGAGCCTTAGAGGCATCATTTCCTCCAGTGCAATAAATAATAGATCATAGTCAGGGGTCTGGGACAGATTTTGCTCAGCCGTTTCCCCCTCCTGCGCTGGGACGTGGCAGCTTTCCACAGAGCGTCTGCTAATTTCATCTCTTTATAAACGCAGCATTTTATTAGGCTGTAATAACACGCGAACACGAAGCCAAGCGGATACATCAGCGGCTCTGGAAATTACCTGGGCATTTTAATTCATCGGAATAGTCCCCGCAGTCGTTTGCACCGTCGCAGATCCATTCTGGCAGGATGCACAGGGACGTGGAATTGCAGGGAATAAATCCGGACTTCTTCACTCCCAGTTTGTAATAATGAGAACAGTCGGTAATATCTGGAGCATAATAGATGGACATGACGTCATGCAACTTTATTTAAAATCAACAATTTCTGAAAGCAAAACCGTTGGAAGATTGGGAATAAACCCGACTCTTTCCAGTACTAGACTTGGACTATAAAAGGGAACCTGTCAGCAGGTGTGACCATTAGAGATGAGCGAGCACTAAAATGCTCGAGCGCTCATTACTACGGTCGAACTTTTCCCGATGCTCGAGTGCTTGTATCAAATAACGAGCCCCATTGAAGTCAATGGGAGACTCGAGCATTTTTCCCTGAAAGAACACATTGAAAGAAGAACACTGAAGAAGAACACATTGCAGATGTTTGCAGATGTTTTCACTGAAAGAACACAGTGAAGAACACAGTGAAGAACACATTGCAGATGTTTCCGTACATCTGCTAACTTATCCAAAGACACGTGTGCCGAACAGTGTTCTTCACAATAGTATGTGAAGAACAATATGTGTGAAGCCATGAGTAAGAGTGCATAACGCACTCGAAACGCGTAGGCAAGAAACCATAGTCCTCACCGTGGACGCAGTGCTTGAGCGTATGTAAGTGTACTCTTGTTCATATTGGAGCCAATAAAAAGAGTTTAAAGATTTTCTTCACTACCCTGCGCTGGATCGTTGTATTTTTTCGGACTCTTCCCTGTTATGCACGCTGGTCACGTGGAGGTCCGAGCCGCAGAAGTGGAAGCTGGTGTCACGAGGATCCACTTGGTTAGCGTTTTTTGGCTTTCTTTCAACAATGTTTTTTCTTTATCACAAAATGTGTGAAGAACACATTGCAGATGTATGGAAACATCTGCAATGTGTTATTCACTGTGTTCTTTCAATGTGTTCTTCACTTGAATGATCCTGTGTTCACTGTTTTCATTGTGTTCTTCACTGTGTTTCTTTAACTAAATGCTTGATCTCGAGCCGGCGAGATACTCGTTCGGGCAACGAGCCGTTTCGAGTACCCTAATACTCAAACGAGCATCAAGCTCGGACGAGTATACTCGCTCATCTCTAGTGACCATACAGACTGCAGCCGGGCATTGGTCGCCAAAGCTGTGTAATTATTACCTATATGCACGATGTTAGTAGCAGCAGGACTGTGAAAACATCTATACTCCAGGATTGTAGCTTCTTCACATCTCTCCAGGTACAATACCTTACACTGTCTGAAAAGAGCACAGAGCACAGCAGTGTGAGGACACGCTTCCTGTGCATTTGATGAAGCTACAATCCTAAAATATAAATCCATATTTCACAGTCCTGCTGCTACTAACAACATACATAAAAGTCTAATTACACACCTCTCAAGGGACAATACATAACACAGTCTGGACATCCCCCCTGTGCACTTAAAGACCCCATAAAATATACCAAGGTATGATTACATATCTCTCCAGGCACAAGACTTAACTGACTGTAGCTTTGACAAACTTTTTCAAAACGGATGACAGACCCCTATAAAGGATATGAATGATAGACATGGCTTTTTGAAGTATAAGGGGGTTGAAATAGACTCTTAGTAGAATAGAAGACCACTGGTAGAGTGGTTGACCACTGCTACATTCCTACTCCTTATTACTGTGGCAGAGTAATAAAATATGCACAGATATTACATGTAGAAGCCCGTACATGTGGTTCTGTGGGGCCACCATGAGAAGGCCACGTTGTGATAAGATTTTTATCATCCAGGTCCATCTATGGTTATTGTACGGCAGCCCATTGACAAATCTATCATCACATAATGTTTCTATAAATTTGGTTGTTCAGTGGAAATTGGTGACTGCCCCCCATTGTAGATATGAGGCCCAACAGCTCTCTGATCCTGCAAATTCCAAAATAGGCCACAAGGGGCAGTATTTGGAGGTAAAAAGAAGATATTGTTATTCTTCCTCCAGAGGGCGTCCAGTGGACGGGTTTCTTAAAGCCTCTGCTACTAATGGACCATTCGGTGATGACGTAACGTCCATTGTATCTCAGGGGAAAACCGTCCATTTCATGGCAGTTCTGGTTCTGACCATTACACAGGTCCATTGTAAATGTAACATCTAGGCCAGTCCTTGGTCTCAGCAGCCACTTTTGAGGCCAGGGATTGACAATGAATGGAATATCATCACAGACTACCCAATGGGATCGGTATGAGGAGGAAACAGATAGTCGTTGCTGGACTGGTAAGTAGAGCGTTTCCCCTTATTTTACCCCCAAATTCTGCCCCTACTGGAAAACCCCTTCAAGGTCTTAAAAAATGGATCCAAAAACTAAAAAAAATGTCTTTTTGAGTCTAGTGGAATAAATATACATAGAATTAATGGAACATTGCTGTGAACCTGGGGGTGTTACATTGATATACAAATTTTATCGTCATCGAGACTTTCACGTGAAGCTTCTTACTGCAGTTCTTTTCATCTGACGCGTCGGAGCAGTCAATCATCTGGTTGCATTGGGCCGATTTCGTCACACAAGTCCCATCGGTGCAGCGGAACTCCGTAGATGCACAGGTGGAGACTGCAGGAATATTGGAGAAAATAAAGGAGTTTAAGGAAAACACAAATGACGGAGTCTATGCCCGACCTGGATATAAGAAGTCATGAATTGGTGAATTTATGAATTTTGCATTTTCTTTAAATTTTGACAAGTTCTCTTATTCAGGATAAGATGAATAATATGTGACTCTGCTGTCTGCTGCATAGATAGACAATCAATCCCACAATCCTCTGCAGGGCATAACTGAGCGAGATGTAAAATGGCCCTTTCTGGGACCGAGAGACCATGTCCTGTACTACCCTCTACCTGTAGTATATGTGCTGTACTGCCCCCTACTTGTACTACATGTACTGTACTGCCCACTTCCTGTACTAAATTCACTTTACTGTCCTCTATCTGTACTACATGTACTGTACTGCTCCTACCTGTATTACATGTACTGTACTGCTCTCGACCTGTACTACTTGTCTGTACTGTACTGCCCTCTACCTTTACTACATGTACTGTACTGCTCTCGACCTGTACTACATATCCTTTACTGCCCTCTACCTGTACTACATGTACTCACTTCTCTCTACCTGTACTTCATGTACTATACTGCTCTCGACCTGTACTACACGTCTGTACTACATGTACTGTACTGCTCTCTACCTTTACTACATGTACTGTACTGCTCTCTACCTGTACTACATGTACTCACTTCTCTCTACCTGTACTTCATGTACTATACTGCTCTCGACCTGTACTACACGTCTGTACTACATGTACTGTACTGCTCTCTACCTTTACTACATGTACTGTACTGCTCTCTACCTGTACTACATGTACTGTCTTACCCTCTACCTGTACTACATTTACTGTACTGGCCACTACCTGTACTACTTGTACTGTACTGCCCTCTACCTGTACTACATGTCCTGTACTGCCCCCTACCTGTACTACATGTACTGTACTGCCCCTACCTGTACTCCATGTACTGTACTGCCCACTACCTGTACTACATGTACTGTACGGCATTCTACCTGTACTACATGTACTGTACTGCCCCTACTTGTACTATATGTACTGTACTGCTCTTGACCTGTACTACATGTACTGTACTGCCCTCTACCTGTACTATGTGTCCTGTGCTGCCCTCTATCTATACTACATGTACAGTAATGACCTCTACCTGTACTACATGTACTGTACTGCCCTCTACCTGTACTAAATGTACTGTACCGCCACTGGTATGACTAAGGACTAACACACAAAAAAGTCCGAAACGCATTGCCTCTGCCAATTTTTGTGTCTTACACTGCTTGTTTTCTGTGTCCATGTCTTTGTACAAAAACTTTTTAACAATGAAGAATTAAACTTTTGGAATAATTTTTTAACAGTCGTTTACCATTGGATTTACTTATATGGATGCTGGATTCCCCGTTTTCTCCTTTCATTTATGCTTCTTATGATTACTACACATCACTGTGACCTTCCGGACCAGTGATAGGGGATATTCCGTGCACCTGGCCTGGACTACCACTCAGAAAGACTGCAGCCGTTAATGGGGTGAGCTGTTACCAGATTTTTTATTTTCTATTTACTACATGTACAGTAATGCCCTCTACCTGTACTACATGTACTGTACAGCCCTCTGCCTGTTCTACATGTACTGTACTGCCCCCTACCTGTACCACATGTACTGTACTGTCCTGTGCCTGTACTACATGTACTGTACTGTCCCCTACCTGTACTACATTTACTGTACCGCCCACTACCTGTACTACATGTACTGTACTGTTCTCTGC
This sequence comes from Engystomops pustulosus, assembly GCF_040894005.1. Lineage (NCBI taxonomy): Eukaryota > Metazoa > Chordata > Amphibia > Anura > Leptodactylidae > Engystomops > Engystomops pustulosus. The sequence continues at coordinate 110,724,240 of NC_092418.1, read as the reverse complement.
CTGTACTACATGTACTGTACTGTCCCCTACCTGTACTACATTTACTGTACTGCCCACTACCTGTACTACATGTACTGTACAGCCCTCTGCCTGTTCTACATGTACTGTACTGCCCCCTACCTGTACTTCATGTACTGTACCGCCCACTACCTGTACTACATGTACTGTACTGTCCCTTACCTGTACTACATTTACTGTACTGCCCACTACCTTTACTACATGTACTGTACAGCCCTCTGCCTGTTCTACATGTACTGTACTGCCCCCTACCTGTACCACATGTACTGTACTGCCCTCTACCTGAACTACATGTACTGTACTGCCCTCTACTTGTAACACGTGTCCTGTACTGCCCTATACCTGTACTACATGTCCTGTACTACCCTCTACCTGTACCACGTGTCCTGTACTACCCTCTACCTGTATTACATGTCCTTTACTGCTCTCTACCTGTACTACATGTCCTGTACTGCCCTCTACCTGTACTACTTGTCCTGTACTGCTCTCTACCTGTACTACATGTACTGCACTGCCCCCTACATGTACTTTACTGCCCTCTACTTGTACTACATGTACTGTGCTGCACCCTACCTGTACTACATGTACTGTACTGTCCTCGACCTGTACTACATGTACTTTACTGCCCCCTACATGTACTACATGTACTGTACTGAACTCTACCTGTACTACATGTACTGTACTGCCCCCTACCTGTACTTCATGTACTGTACTGCTCACTACCTGTCCTACATGTCCTGTACTGCACTCTACCTGAACTGCATGTACTGTACTGCCCACTACCTGTAATACATGTACTGTACTGTTCTCGGCCTGTACTACATGTACTGTTCTGCCCCCTACCTGTACTACATTTACTGTGCTGCCCACTACCTGTATTACATGTACTGTACTGCCCTCTACCTGAACTACATGTACTGTACTGCCCTCTACCTGTACTACATGTACTGTACTACCCTCTACCTGTACCACGTGTCCTGTGCTGCCCTCTACCTTTACTACATTTACTGTACTGCTCTCTATCTGTACTACATGTACTGTACTACCCTCTACCTGTACTACATGTACTGTACTGCTCTCTACCTGTACTACATGTCCTGTACTGCCCCCTACCTGTATTACATGTCCTGTACTGCCCTCTACCTGTACTACATGTCCTGTACTGCTCTCTATCTGTACTCCATGTACTTTACTGCCCTCTACCTGTACTACGTGTACTGTACTGCTCTCTATCTGTACTCCATGTACTTTACTGCCCTCTACCTGTACTACATGTACTGTACTGCCCTCTGCCTGTACAACATGTACTGCACTGCCCCCTACCTGTACTACATGTACTGTGCTGCTATCTACCTTTACTACATGTTCTTTACTGCCTCCTCCCTGTACTACGTGTCCTGTACTGCCCTCTGCCTGTATTACATGTCCTGTATTGCCCTCTCCCTGAACTACATGTACTGTATTGCCCTCTACCTGTACCACGTGTCCTGTACTGCCCTCTACCTGTACAACGTGTCCTATACTGCCTTCTACCTGTACTAAGTGTCCTGTACTACATGTACTGTAATATTCTCTACCTGTACTACATGTACTGTAAAGCTCTCTACCTGTTATTCATTTCCTGTACTGCTCTCTTCCTGTACTACGTGTCCTGTACTACTCTTTACCTATTGTACAACTATCTACTTGTATTACATATGTTGTACTACTATATACCTGTATTACATTTATTGTACTGTTCTGTGATAAATGAGGTCAAATGTTTTCACCTGTATTAGATGTACAATTATTTAATTGTCCAACTTTACTATATGCCATGTGCAGCTTCCTTCTTACCTGTACTAATTCGCTCATACTACTGCGTTCACTAGCAGCTACTGCTAGTAGTAATTCATTTTATTTTTACTCTTCACTGTATGTCTGTAGAGATCCCAAAAGCACCTCGTGTCTTCGACACTGAAAGTGATTCACTAACATCTCGGGATTCAGGTCTCGAAGGGCTCTGAGGCTTTCCAGCTGCTTCACCGTCTACAAAGACTAAAGTGCCAGAACAACCACCAAATCTAATATTCCTCATTATGCCAAGGGACTTGTTCTTCTTTATGAAAACATTTTTAACAGTCAAATCAAATATCTCCAGCACATGACGCCCCATGCAACACCATAGAGCAGCCTAGGGGGTCTCCATGTGCATCATACAGCCACCTGCATACAACGCTGCCATGTGCATGAGGCCAGATCCTACTATCGTCACAACAGATTTATCTCAGCTGAATTGGAGCCTTGTAATTACCAGTTAATTGCATTCTCTCCATGTTTGGCTAAAATACAACAACAAAAAAATCGGCAGCCAAAATAATTTTATATTGGTCATTTATTATATTTTGGGTAAACTGTGTATGAATCTACTCGTCTTTCTTGCTGAGAAAAAGGGGTGCCAAAAATCAGCAGAGCACGACCTGCTCCATTGTATTTGGGCTGACAATTGGCCGTCCAGGTTGTTGTCACTTTACAGCAGATGTCCACATCAATACCAAATTAACTCACAACCTTGGATTCTGTAATGCTCGGGGAATCGTGTAAAACGAGTGAACGAAAAACGAGATAAAAACAAACATGCAAAACAAGGGTTCTGAATAAAACCATCTGCCGAAGGTTATAAAAAAAAACTAAACCAAAAAAACTTTGATTAAGTAAACAAATTTAGAGTAGCTTGTTGCAGTTTCAGGCCCCTGGACATGCACTTGGTAGCCCACATTGTGGATGTGTATCTAACTTTTTAGCAAAATTTTGCTAAAGCCTGCAAAACTTCATGCCCAAATGTTCATAGGCTATAGCTAGTGCACAGGGGTGGGGCAGAAACACCCCAAGAAAGTCCACTTCGCTGCTGACCATGCCCCCTTTACGTCTCTCCATGCCAAGAGGCATGAAGGGGGAAATAAAAGCAATCACTGACAGTTCGATAGTAATTGTGATTATTTTAGGGCTTGGAATACAACAGAGTGGGCAAAAAGGAACTGGAAAACATAGACCAGACCTATGTCTGCCCACTCTGTTGTTATGTTTGCCAGTTCCAATTTTGCCCACTCTGTTGTATTCCATATTATCTCCAGGACCCCGTGTTTTTTGGGTGTGTTCGGCCCTTTTTTGGGCTATCGGCAGCTGAGTCTAGCACATAGTTTTGGCTACGTTCCATTAACAACTACTGAGGATCATCGGAAAACCTTTTCCGGTTCCAAGTTGTTATGTTTTGCTTCCACCCGATAAACAGAAAGGTGAGCAGCCCCACTGTGGGACCCTGATTATTCACTTTTCGTGAGGTATTACCAAAGGCGCCGCCCTCTGTCTTTTCCATTTTGTTTTGTTGTGTATTTTAGGGCTTGTACACTAAAAAAGTGGCATACAAGTCATGATACATGTCCCATTATGTCTTAATGTTGAATTTGTCTTTGTTTGGGTGGTTAAAGATCTAGCCGTTGTGACTCACTTGCCCCTACCCTCTCCATAGACTTCTATGTAACCTGGCACCTGAGCAAGCTTTTGTCTGTCTCCTCAGCAAGATGAAATTCGGCAAAGATTTCACAATGACAAAACGATAAGGAGAAAAGGAAGTAAGATCAAAAGTAACATTGACTAGATCTAAAGGACATCTACCATCAGTTTACTGATGGTAGACGTGTCCTACTAAGAAATTCCTGAAGAACGATGCTCCTCAGGACTTCTTTTATTGTAACACTTTGTTTGCAGGAATATACATTATAAAAAATGATGCTAATCAGTCTAAGTGGGCTCTGGCTACGTCCCCGTTTTAATAACTTATTCACTCCACCAGAACCTTCCCAAGGCTCTTCTGGTTACATTGTTGTTTCATGAGTTCACAAGTACAATGGAAATTTTCATTAGTGGATTATAATATAGTTTGGGTGGTAGTCCGGGGCCCAAGTCTTCTAGGGGGGAATAGTCACCCAAACCAGCCTCCAAATTTTATACTGAGAAGGGCATTTGTTGGTCCTCCAAAGGTCCTGAAACTGTCGATTCAAAGCAGCAGAAGGGAACCCTCCTCCATTCCCCAAGAAGCTGATTCTATTACGCGATGTAGGAAGTGATCCCAGACTTGTAGGGACTATAATATTCATACAGCCCGGGACTCCTGGACCCATTACATTGTGGCTTAGTGGGTGCCAAAGTGCACCACCTGGAGTTTGGTGCCTGGGGGACCTAATGGCTCCACAATTACTAAGAACTTATAGGACTGAATAATTTTCCATGATGACAGCCTAAAAACAATGATTTACTGTGATTTTGTTTTGTTCTATCGCAACTGACATTGTTCTTGACCTCCAGAGATTATTTTAATATAGTGAATTTTGCGGTTCGGATAAGATACGGTGACACATTCATTGTTAATATCCTGCTTTGAATGCACACAGAAGAGCCGTGCATCTGGGAATATCAACAGATATATTATCTGGACAGTCTCTGGGCAACTCTCGGCTTGTGTCTCAACAACACATCTTCTTGTGTCCTCATTTTGCCAGCAATTACATTCTAGCGAGTGGACATTTGTCTGCGGGAGGGGTGTAGAATTTAGCTGAGATAATAGGTGCTTACCTTTGCAGTCTTGTTCGTCTGTGTTGTCCCCACAGTCATCTTCGTCATCGCATACTTTATTATTGGAAATACAGCGATGATTTCCACAGAGCTTATAGCCTTTCCAACAGCTCCGGTTTTCTAACACAAAACGTAGAGAAAAAAAACGGACACGTATGATTCTAATTCTATAACTATTTGCATATTCGTTACTTCATTACATCCTTGGAGACATGACTACAGGAGGTGCAGTGGATGCAAGTGACTAAGCAGACTCTGTCCTAAGGAGGTTCTTGGGGTGCAGTCATATCTAGGAAATGTGTCTAAAGGGGCCTAAAGACTACACAACCCATAGGGGGTGCTGTTTTTACAATCTCATCCATAACTTGATGCAGAGGGGCTTAAAACACTCCCCTACACATATGAGTTGCTATGGAAGTAGTCACATCCAGGATATGGGCCTAATGGGGGCTCTTAGGTTTATCCAGGACCTGTGGTTTAAAGGAACCCTACAACAAGTTTGATTCCACTAAACTGCCTCCCCCTCTAGTAGGGTAATAATAATTATTTATTTATATAGTGCCTACGGATTACGCAGCACTGCACAAAGCTTGTCAAATTGTTCCCTGTCCCCATGGGGCTCACAATCTAAACAAACTAACAGTATGTTTTGGAGTGTGGGAGGAAACCGGAGGACCCGGAGGAAACCCACGCAAACACGGAGAGAACATACAAACTCTTTGCAGATGTTGACCTGGGTCGGATTCGGACCCAGGACCCCTGCACTGCAAGGCAGAAATTCTACACACTCAGCCACCGTGCCGCCCTTGTAGGAAATGTACTTTTTTGGAAGCCTCTTTTTATGTGAAATCTCCCTCAAACTTAGGCAAATATCAGCTAATTTCTCCGTGAGACTGAAGACATACCGTATATACTCGAGTATAAGCCAACCCGAGTATAAGCCGAGACCCCTAATTTCAACACAAAAAACTGTGAAAACCTATTGACTCGAATATAAGCCGAGGGTGGGAAATGCATTGGTTACAGCCTCCCAGTATATAGTCTGCCAGCCCCTGTAGCATACAGCCTGCCCAGCCCCTGTAGTAGGAAAAAAATAACACTGTACTCATCTTTCCGATGTCCCCCATAGGTCCTCTTCTGTCTCAGACTGTCTCAGACAGAAGAGGACCTATGGGTGACGTCAGAAAGGTGAGTTTTGTCTTTATGTTTTTAGTTGACTCGAGTATAAGCCGAGTTAGGGTTTTTGAGCACAAATTTTGTGCTGAAAAACTAGGCTTATACTCGAGTATATAAGGTAGATGGTTTAGAATCAGACTACATCAAATTTGTATGTAGTCTGTAACCATGGAGACACACCGTAGCATATTCATGCACAAGTGTAGTAGCACCTGCAACTCAGTCTTGTTTCAGAGGCTTTACAGACTTCTAATGCTACAGAAGAGAAGAATAACATTCTGTATGATGGGAAGGGGGTCGGGGGGGTATAAGAGCTTTAAGCCTCTCGGTAAAACTTAACGTTTACATAGAAACTTTATAATTAATGCTGGAATTACTTTTAATAGTGACTACTTAAAATTCCAAAAGAAATTCAAGCAGTCAATTTACTGTGAGTAACACATAATTTCCTCTTTTCTATAACTGACCTGGAAAAGTACATTTTCCTCTTCTCTGTGCAGAAAATTAGAGTTTTCTCATCAAGTGTTCAATTGAAATGGACCGTGTACATTACTAACTATGCGTCCTCTGTGATTACACTGATGAAGATCTCTTGTGTTAACTGAACTGTAGCAACCTCTGTAATAGTGAATAATGGTTCTGAAGATGACATCAAATATTTTATGCCTTTTTGTCCAACGTGTCACATTTCGTTGTTTTCCCCAAAACAGGTTTTGATTCTATGGTTGATAAGGTTTTACAAAGCAAAATCTCAATAATGGAGACCAAAATGGAGTTCCTCTAATGGCACTGGTGATCCCACCCTCTATTAACCAAAAGTGAAAAAATCCTAGAGGCCTTGAGACTGGGTTGCCTTCATCAAGATAGCATTAAGTATCGATTGATATTTATTGGGGCAGATTTACTTACCCGGTCCATTCGCAATCCAGCGGCGCGTTCTCTGCGGTGGATTCGGGTCCGGCCGGGATTCACTAAGGCAGTTCCTCCGATGTCCACCAGGTGTCGCTGCTGCGCTGAAGTTCCCCGAGGCCCGCCGGAGTTCACGATCCTATACTTGGTGAAGGTAAGCGTGTGTCCCGCGACACTTTTTTTTTTTGAAATGCGGCGGTTTTCCCGAATCCGTCAGGTTTCCGTTCGGCCACGCCCCCCGATTTCCACCGCGTGCATGCCGGCGCCGATGCGCCACAATCCAGACGCGTGTGCCGAAATCCCGGGGCAATACAGGGAAAATCAGCGCAAAACAGAAACATTTGCGTAACCCGCTGGTAAAACGCGATTCGGGCCCTTAGTTAATGACTCCCATTGTGTTAGAACCTGGGCCCATTAGAGAATCCACTAATACTCTAGGCCACTCATGCCCTATAATGCCTACTTTGGCCATCCTGTACAGGGACTGATGTTTGTCCCCATTTCAAGCCATTCCCATGACATTGAGTCAAAAATTGTTCTTTTGTACATTGGGGGCAATATACAAAGAATAGGGATGAGCGGACTCATTGAGATTTGGGTGCATTGAATTTGTCCGAGAGTGGCAACAACTGCAACCCTTGTGGAGCATCTAGAGTAGCGACAATCCTAGAGTTAATGGAGGAACACATGTGTCACAGGGATTTAAATGCTGCTCTCAGGTATAACTGGCAGAGGGTGAGTCCAAACGCCAAACCCGAACTTCTGGCTGAGCTCTGGCTTTCTTCATGGTTCCAAATGTTGCGGGTTTGGATGCAATCCATGCTAATGAAGACAGGATTCACTGATAAATAGAGAGGGATCTGACTGTGAAAATTCTAAAATGTAACTTTTATTCACAGTTGCATTAAAAGTGGACCACTACATGGTCAAACCCATAAAAAATGTGTCATTTCCCACAATGCCGCGGAAAAAATTAGTATACATTCAGGGTCACTTAAGATAATCTTAGACCCTAAAAACAGATAACTGTCGGTGTGTTTTCCAGAGGGGATAACCTAGGGCACGAACCTACACTATAAGAACCACAGGCTTGCCCCTGATAGAGTCAGGCAGCCAACTAGTCTAAGTGTGTTAATTCGTCCCTCCTCTCCATGACAACACCATTCACTCTATATTCGACCCAACGCGTTTCTAGTGCTCCTATCATCAGGGGTCACACACATTCACTGTCATTCATGATTTTGTAAGACAGAGCGGCGTGGGCTCACGCTGTCGCATTGATATCAGCGGCAGCGAGTGAGGAAAAACACCAGGTATTTATTGTGGTATCCCCTCCCATAGGGCGTGCCTCAGATGACCAAACAACCAACCACAGTATGCCCCAAAGCCTGAAAGTCCACCCACTTGGGCGGGGCCCACGGCTCACCCCCGCTGGGCAGCTGGGGGGAAAGAGCCGCCGCCCATCAGAGATGAGGTGGCCGGAAAAGTCATGCTAATGAAGACCAACACTTTTGTGCACTTTTGGTGCCAGGTTCCCCAAAAAAATATTAAGATGTCTCAAGATGAAATTAAATTATAAAAGAAGTCTACCAGAAGTTTTGATCATACAAAGTTAAGGACAGTGTTAGGAATAGTCGTTGGAGAGCTGTGTAATCATAACTTTGTGTAGCAGGACTATAAAAGATGGATTTTAGCTCCAGAACTGAAGCTGGATGTTGTATACACTGCTGTGCTATGAGATCTCCGCACAGAAAAACTGCACTATTTTCTGTTACAGGGTTCAGCACCAGGAATAACCATTTTTTATATTTTGAAAGATCTAGATTTTTGGGAAGCAGTGATTCTTTACATGTTTATGATTGTATTTGTTTATTTATTTCTATATCAGTTCTAGGGAAAGGGGGTGATTAGAATTTTTTTTTTTTTTTAAACAATTTTTATTGTTTTCCAACAATGGATTATGACATACATTACCTGCCCATAGGCAGAACTAATATAAATCAGTACAAATGGACAGGGAGCAAGTTGTATTACAAGTATTCCTGGACAATTAGAATTTTTAAGTTTTTATTTATTTATTTTTTTACTTTTATTTTTCTACTATTAAGACCCCTATGGGCATTTAAACACTTGAAAGTCTGATCGTTCCTACCATATGATGTACTATACCACAGTATTGCAGTATATGGAAAATCTGTTATGGATCTATAACAGTGTGCTTCTGGCACAGTGTATGGATACTTTCCAATGACAGGGTCAGACTCAAGGCTGCCATGGGAATGGATCTCCACACTCCGATGAACAACTAACCATTTCAAGCTAGGGGTGTTCAAGTGTCGACAAAATTTGACTGCTTCCACCAGCAATCGGTGTGAGCACATTGCTGCCAACACCCACCATGTATGAAGAGGGCTCTTCCCGTGAACCCTGCGCATACATCCTTTTCGGCATTATGACGTACGTGTATATCATAATGCATAAATGGGTTAAGGACACCTCCTTCAGTGATAATTAAAATACCAACATAACCAATCATTAGGGAGGGAGGTGAGAAACATACAAACTCAATAGAGATGTTGCTGTATGTTATATGTAACATCCTAGCCACCATGCTACAATTTCAGACTGATTTATATATATACTCGAGTATAAGCCTAGTTTTTCAGCCCAAAAAAATGTGCTGAAACCCCAAACTCGGCTTATATTCGAGTAAAAAATATATAGGTTTTACCAGGTTGTTGTGGTAAAATTAGGGGCCTCGGCTTATACTTGGGTCGGCTTATACTTGAGTATATACGGTATATTTGCAATCTTATTTAAAATCTCCAATTGATTTTCAATTTTAAAGAAAAATAAAATAACCAGCGGTTTTATTTCATGGACCCACTTTTCAAATACTTTGCTCTTGTACTGCCCTCTGAAATAAATCACAGTTTGTGGCTTTCAGCTATAGAAACTTTTCAAGCAAAAGAAACACGGAAAAACCCTTCTTCGAGGGGTCGTGAACCTTCGCACTCGTGATGGAAATTTTTTTCGCCTGCAGTCACAAGACGGAACTTTCGATTCGTAAATAGCCAGGGGTCTCCATTATAGAAAGGTGCTGATCTTATCTCAGTTCTACATACTCTACATTTACAAATTCTCCGCGGTACCGACAACCAAAATAATAGCACAACTCTCTTTTTTAGTCATTTTTTTCCTGCACTTTAAAAACAGCAACTGTGAAATAAATTAGACACATTCACTAAAATACTAGACTTTCTGAAAAATGAAATAGATTACTGATGCACGTATGCTAATTACTCATGAGTATGTTTTCCTTGACAACCTTGATAATTGGATTTATATCTAAAACAAAGAAGAGCAATTCTCCTTTCAATTTTGCCAAGGGCAAAAAGCTGGAAATGTAGCAATGACATTCCTGTTTAGTTTGTATTGTCTTCGATACATTTATCTAAAAATAAAGTGAAAAAATGTCAATGCCCTCGAAAGCATGGGCTCATTTTTCTCTTCGATATTCATCAATTATTTATTTATGAGTAAATGAACAGAAGCAAAAGAAAAGTTTAACTAATAATATAATTAGCATAACTTATAATACGTAATAAGAGTTAGAAAAACATGAAAAAAAATTATTAACAGGCATGAGTAGAGTTAATGGGGCACATTTACTAAATGTAGTTTGCTTTGTATAGTGCAGGTTGTGCCCGATTCAGAATTTCTGGTGCCCGGTTTTCATGAATTTGCCGCCCCCCTGCACTGCTCCAACAGAGTGCACCAATTTTTTCTTGGTGCACCTTTAACATGGGGCGTGTGACACATTTCTGTCGGACTTTGCATGATAACTCTGGCGCACGGTCCGACTGAGCCCCCTAATTTGTGTTGCATGATGGCTAGTTAAGCCGCGCCACGCCAAGGGTTGAGTGCAACACAGTTGTGGTGCAAACACTTCTCAAATACCTGTGCAAGCAGTCTGCACCTTAAAGAACATTCACAACCCTTAGTAAAGGGGCCCCATTGTGTCCCTTTCAAGGTAGGTTGCTAGAAATGTTCTAAGCCCTTATCTATATTTTCCTAATCCTATAAAAGTTTCTTAACCAAGCTACAATGTATCTACCTAATATGCAAATTTTTGGCAGAGGCTACTGCGGTGTGGAATAGTCTCTGTTATCCCTCTTACCTTTGCATCCTCGGTGCACTCCTGATATTGCTGCAGTGGCCTTAGCCCCTTCGGAGCTCTGCACGCATAGTGGCGCTCCCCTCGGCTCTGAATCCAGAGCTACTGTGCATGTGCAGAGCTCCGAAGGGGCCGGGACCACTGCAGCACTGTCAGGAGTGCACCAAGGACGCACGGGTAGGAAGGATAACAGAGGCTACTGGGTCATGGAGTAGCCTTTGCTCCCACTGGCCTGAGACGTTACTCTACACCCTACTAGTGTCTGATGAAAATTAGCAAATTATGTAGATGAAAGTTATCCTCATTCTCTAGCAGCTCTCATTTCTCCAAGCTCTAGTATGCATTACTCTGTGTGTTACTGGGAGGAGACCTAGCTTCTGTGGCTCCACCACTCCCCGCTACATAGACTTCTAAATAATATGACACCTCTCTGAGCTCTTATCTGGAACTTAGTAGAGATTTTAGAGTGACTAGGATGGAAAGAATGTCCAGGTCCATGGAAACAAACCCAGAATACAACCAGATGTTTGGGTACAATGTCCGGCTCCAACCATCCCCTCATTATTTAAATGGTATCATATACAAGTAATGCCAGCACCGATCGCCATTGTTACAGATGGGGCCGAGCATTTTGGATTGATACATGAGCCAGAACTTTAATTTTCAGTTGAACCCAAATACGAACGTTTTCGCTCATCGGAATTAGTGACCATATAAGATAAGACATGACGTCAAGACAAGTTTTCTCCTTATCTCAATCTGATTGTTTACTCTGTTCTCATCTCACGTCTTTATATACAATAATGTTTGTTTCTGCAGAGGTGTCGCATCAAAAAAAAACTCACCACAGTATGAATGCTTTTCATCGGATCTGTCTTTACAGTGAGCGATGCCATCACAGGTCAACTCATACTCAATGCATTCACCATTCCCACATTCAAACTCCGAAAACATGTTGCAAGATGAATTTCTGGCTGAAAAGATACAAAGGCAGAAATGGGTCAACACTTGCGTCAGTCCATTTACAGAAAACAAACGAAATCTATGCGGAAAAAATCACATTTAGAATAAAATTAAAATGTTCAATATTTTAACAATCTGGATAATGATCACGACTTACTGGAACCAGTTACACCTTTTATAGTCTTACAATTCCATTCACATACACCAAGACGTGGTCAACTAAAGGGAAGGTCTACAGAAAGGTCAGACAGTAGAGTTTATAATCTGCTCTATTGATTTAGCCCTATTATCAGAAAGGAAATTCCACCAATTCCTGTTGTGTTGACTTACTGAAACCAAGTTGATAGATGTTAATCGGTGTCGTCCACGTCCATTTTGTTACATTTAGGATTTTTATCTCTAGCCCCCCAAATTTCTGAGAATCTATAGGACAGACACAGCGGAGACTCCTAGGACTATACTGGGTATTGGAATTGGATTAGAATGATTGCTCTGGAGCAGTAGAGGCTAATGAAAAAAAAATGTGACTGGGCCGAGGTCCGGGGACACGCTTCATGTTCCATCTCTTTCTTTATCAAAATACGGTACTGCCTTGGAATGGGTGGGAGGATGAGGTTTGATTAGAAAACTTTATGATCTCTGCAGTTGTCTTTGATCACATTCACACGCCCACATGTGTGACGTAAAGTACAGCCGCAAGCTTACGGGCATACAAACATCCCCCATAGATGGCAATGGCCACACAGGGCACATGGCACCGTACCTCTCCATTCTCGGGCAAAATATAGGACATGTCCTATCTTACCCAGTGTGCACGACCCGTATGCCTTGCATCTCTATGGAGAAGGGAGGGGGTCACCCCTCCTCCTCTCCAAGGTGCCGGATGTATGCCCACCCGTCTATGGCCTGGCGGGCATACGTTTGTGTAAATTGTTATTATCCTAACTATCTCCGACAATTCTGACCATTGCGATAACTAGAATTTTTTTAAAGTAAATGTTATTTGCTGTTTAGAGTTTTGCCTAACAATGTAATGGGGGGGATTTATCTTAGTTTGTATGCCAGTTTTCCGGGATTCAAGCCAGGAATTGCAACTATTTCCCCCCTCAGGAAACCTCCACACCAAGTGGGAATGGGGGTGTGTGAACAGGGCGTCTCTGTCCAGGGAGAGGGCCAGGAAGTGGTGTTCTTGCCCCAAGCACTGGCTAATGCCTGTGCCAGGAATTGGTGCAGGGTATAACACTACAGGCAGTCCCCGGGTTATGTACAAGATAGGGTCCGGAGGTTTGTTCTTAAGTTGAATTTGTATGTAAGGCGAAACTGAATATTTTATAATTGAAGATCCAGACAAAATATTTTTTGGCCCCAGTGACAATTGGAGTTTAAACAGTTTTTGCTGTAATGGGACCAAGGATTATCAATAAAGCTTCATTACAGACACCTTACAGCTGATCATTGCAGCCTGGGACTATAGTAACATCCAGAGAACTTCACCAGAGGTCAGAGGGGGTCTGTCTGTAACTATGGGTTGTCTGTAAGTCGGGTGTCCTTAAGTAGGGGACCGCCTGTATTTTAAACCAGCAGGACTGGTGAACAATTACCCCCTCCCCCATAAGCCTCTCCAATGTTGCTTTCTCCCATCCTTAAAGAGCTTCTTACTGCTTTGTCTTTGTTCCTCTGCCACCACAGTAGTTAGAGTTTATCTCTCTGGTCTTCGCCCTTCTTGATCAGTAAGTGCCTTTAGTTTCAGAACCCAAAACGTAATTAAGGTTCTCTACTGTCAGGAGCGTTGTCCTTGGCTGGAGAAGACAGCTTGACATCCCCAACCTTATAACATGTCTAATTGGCACATTTCCTACTGAAACTAGAGGAACTGATTGCTTGGGGAGGACAGGGGCTAGACGAAAAATACCACACATAGTCACCATAGGGGTGCACATATTTCTAACAAAGTAACGCTACAGCTGATAGACTGGTTAATGTCTGACGGTTTGAAAGTAGAAGATGATGCTTATGTTCTCCTTACAGGAACAAATAGAAAGTGTGTAACCACACTGTCCTCCCAGCAGGCAGAAATGTGTCACTCTTTAGCCACCCATGTGATCCTGTGTAGAGGCAACATGGGATTGATCACAGACAGACTAGATGATGTCTAACCAGACAGAGTCTTTCTTTATATGCATTGTTACTAAACCTTGTGTCAAAATGATGGGAAGACTTTCTTTAAATATGGGGGGGGGGATTATTTTCTAAGTAGTCATGGTTACAGTAAACTCTGCCTTAGCTCAATGTATATCTCTAGAGGGAAAAAGTTGCAGGTGTCTTACGACAATCTCAAAACTTTGGATCACATTGGAATTCTTGGGATTTGAGTGGCTTCTGTTCCCCATAGGGAAGCGCTGACACAGCGAGATATCGACTGCGAGCCACAATCTTACCTTACAGCCTATAAGTCACCTCTGAGCCATAGTCTTAATACGGCTAATCACTGCAAGACTGGGATTTTACCTTTCCGGAATGGTACTGCTTATGAATGCAAAGCAAGACAAAAGGTATCAGTGTCACCCGTCTCCCCGGCAGACGCTTCGCCCGCCTTATTTTTATTGTTATTTTTATTACAGGCAACAGAAAATAAAAATGACAGCTGAATGACATGCGGCAGGTAAGTAAAGCTAAAAGATGCGCCATGCAATATTAATGTGCTGCAGCGCTAGTTCTCTTTGCAGTGTCTCGGTCTAGAATATATTACTTACTCACACATCTGTTGTCATCTAATAATAATCGGTCTCCTCTACACGAGCAGTTGACTCGACCGTCGGCAGTCAGAAGGCAAAGGTCGTGGCAGCCTCCGTTCATGTGGGAACATGGTGACAACTCACCTTAGGGGAAAAAAAAACTTGAATGTATGATAGACGTCATAAATACCTTTAAGGGAACATTCTTCTTTTTAGATGAAAGAGATTTCACAGACTAAATAATATTTAAAGGAAATCAAAATCATGAGAAACCTGGGGGACATTACTCATAGATCCGGACACCGTATTTGTGGTATCTTCTTATATGTCTTATCCATGGCCTCCTTCCTTCTAACATCAACTATTTGAATTAGGCTATTGAGCTAAGAGTTCTGGGGGGGGGGGGGGTGTTACCACAGGCCCCCTGTAACACCGCCTCACTCTTTGGGGCAGATTAACTTACCCGGTCCTGTCGAAGTGCCGTGGTGCATTGTCTGACGAGGATTCGGGTCTGCCATGATTCACTAAGATCGTGCGCCCGAGTTCCTGCATCTGTCGCTTCCCCGCTCAGATCCGCCAGAGTTCACCTGCTTCTTCCTGGTGCATGTGAGTGCTGATCTTGCGACACAATTCCTTTTGTAAAACCTGCGCGTTGTCCGAATCCGGCGGGTTGTCCGGCGGCCCGCCCCTCCGATTTCTGTTGCGTGCAAGCTGCCGCCGATGCGCCAAAGTCCGATCGCATGTGCCAAAATCCAAGGGCAATTTGTTGGGAAACCCGATAAAAATGCGTCCAATGGACCCTTAGTAAATGAGTCCCTTTGTCTTTTGATAATAAATTTCTTTATAAGGCATTTTCCAAGCTAAAAATGATGATTCATAGAGTAGGCCATCATCATTCTGCCCAGATCCCCCATAAATCAGCTCAACAGCTAAAATAAGGGACAATGAAACCGGAAGAAGATAGCGCCATTTTAAGTGTAGTGGTCAAACTGTATCACTGCAGCTTGACTCCCGATTATATGAATAGGAGGTAATCTGAACCACATAAAGAATGGGGACTGTCTTCTTCTAGTTGCAGTATCTGCTTATTGATGGCTGGGCACTACTGATCTGTGATGGTCGTTGGTGTTGTACCCCGAAATATAGAGAACCTATTCTGTCAATATCTTTTGTCATAAACAACTCACATCCAAAGGACACATCATTCATATAACATCTGATAGTTCCATTCACTGAGTAGCAGCTGTGCATCCATGCTACAGAATTGGCTTACAAGGTATTTGAGCTGCAGCACCTCACTATGGCGAAAGCACAATGGGGCTCATTTACTAATGGTCCGTAGGATGCATTTTCATTGGGTTTCCTGGCGATTTCCGTTTTAAACCAAATAGCCCCGGGATTTTGCAGCACGCGATTGGATTGTGCCGCATCGGCGCCAGCTTGCATGCAACAGAAATCGGGGGCGGGCTGTCGGAAAACGAAAGATTCGGACAAACCGCAGAATTTAAAAAAGGAAATATGTCGGAAGATCACGCACTTACATGCACCGGGAAGAAGCAGGTGAACTCCGGCGGACCTTGGCGCAGAAGCGACACAGGCAGGAAATTGGACGCACGACCTTAGTGAATTGTGCCGGTCCGGAATCCTTATCGGACAGGACCAGGTAAGTAAATGTGCCCTAAAGTCTTACTGGAACCTTGAGCGGGAGCAGTGGTTGTGTGTGACTGGTTCTGCTACATTATTAAACACTCCCTCAGGATATAAGCGTGAGAGTGACACTGGCTATGTGAAGAGAAATACAACCTTGCTCCTCACTCCTACCTTCGGAATTCTCTTCAGTTCGGTTGGTATTGTGGAGGTGGGGCATACAGACTCTATTGTACAGCTCTCTGCCTCCAAGACTGGAACAGAGGACATGAATAAGTCTTTTTTTTAGAAGAATGGTGGTCCTAATCCCCTGGACAGAGGCACCAGGGTATCAAGATTCTAAAAGTCGCTGTGTGTTGTTTGTGGAGGTCACTGGTGACAGGTTCTCTTTAACTAAGAATGTCCTATCTCACCCCCGCCCCCCCAGATCTATAAGTGATGGTGTGATGATTGTGATCCTATTCTATCACAACCTTTAAAGTGGTTTTCTTAAAGTTTCTCTTTTTGCATCGCATACAATTACCCCATGACAAATACGTATTGTGACAACTTCTCCGCAGAACACTGGCCTACATAGAAAA
Source organism: Engystomops pustulosus (assembly GCF_040894005.1). Taxonomy (NCBI): domain Eukaryota; kingdom Metazoa; phylum Chordata; class Amphibia; order Anura; family Leptodactylidae; genus Engystomops; species Engystomops pustulosus. The sequence continues at coordinate 110,707,423 of NC_092418.1, read as the reverse complement.
GGTTTTAAATTTACTTTCAGTGAACTGGATGTGATATACCGTTCCCCAAATTTTTGCAGACTGTCTCAGTTTATGACTCACTGTCATGTGGGAAAACGAGGAAAAAGTAAAATTCGCTAGTGGGCATATTACAATATAATGTGTTGGATTGTGTGCGTCATCTGAAAAGCTTTGTAAGTCACAATCCTTCTGTCTTCCTTAGCGGGATGGTTTTCCGTGGATGACAGAACTGGCACTTTAAAGACTAAGTAGAAAATCCAGGAACTGAAATGTTTTCACTCTCGAAAAAAGCTCCTTTTCAAGGTCTATTTTTAATATTTAGGAAATATTTTATTTTTTGTGTAGCTGCCGTGCCACATGGTGCGCTGCTCAGGGGAAAGCTGATCACGTAGATTAGCATAATACTGTAAATTACCAGTGGAACAAGTATTAGGATTGTCTCAATATTTAAGCCCATCCCCTATCCAAGGGTTGGATGATGAGTGTCATTGAGGGCCTAAACATTGGGATAAGGACAGGGACGTAAATACAGCAGTAACAGCCATAGCAGCTGTTATGGGGCCCACAGTGTCGGGAGCCCGAGACATATGTGTATACATGTCTATATGTATGGATATGTGTTTGAATATATGTAAATGTATAAATGTGTGTGTATGTGGAGCACACACAGCTGATATGGGCACAGCACTACTTCTCCTAACCTGCATATACAAATACAGGACATTAATACTACTTCTATGCCATAAGTATGTTCACATCACAGTACTACTTTTTTATCTTGCATATACAGACACAGCACAGTACTACTACTCCTATCCTGCATATATGGTCATATCACAGTACTACTACTCCAATTCTGTATATATGGACACAGCACAGTACTACAACTCCTGTTCTTTATATATGGACACAGCACAGTACTACTACTCCTATCCTGCATATATGGACACAGCACAGTACTACTACTCCTATCCTGTATATATGGACACTGCACAGTACTACTACTCCTATCCTGTATATATGGGCACAGCAGAGTACTACTACTCCTATCCTGTATATATGGATGAAGTACAGTACTTCTACTCTTATCCTGTATATATGGGCACAGCACAGTACTACTACTCCTATCCTGCATATATGGTCAGAGCACAGTACTACTACTCCTATTCTGTATATATGGACACAGCATAGTACTACAACTCCTGTTCTTTATATATGGACACAGCACAGTACTACTACTCCTATCCTGTATATAAGGGCACAGCACAGTACTACTACTCCTATCCTGTATATACGAGCACAGCACAGTACTACTACTCCTATCCTGTATATATGAGCACAGCACAGTACTACTACTCCAATTCTGTATATATGGACACAGCACAGTACTACAACTCCTGTTCTTTATATATGGACACAGCACAGTACTACTACTCCTATCCTGTATGTATGGACACTGCACAGTACTACTACTCCTATCCTGTAAATATGGGCACAGTACTACTACTCCTATCCTGTATATATGGGCACAGTACTACTACTCCTATCCTGTATATATGGGTAGTGCACAGTACTACTACTCCTATCCTGTATATATGGGCACAGCACAGTACTACTACTCCTATCCTGTATATATGAGCACAGCACAGTACTACTACTCCTATCCTGTATATATGGGCACAGGACAGTACTACTACTCCTATCCTGTATATATGGGCACAGCACAGTACTACTACTCCTATCCTGTATATATGGGTAGTGCACAGTACTACTACTCCTATCCTGTATATATGAGCACAACACAGTACTACTACTCCTATCCTGTATATATGGGCACAGCACAGTACTACTACTCCTATCCTGTATATATGGGCACAGGACAGTACTACTACTCCTATCCTGTATATATGGACACAGCACAGTACTACTACTCCTATCCTGTATATATGGACACTGCACAGTACTACTACTCCTATCCTGTATATATGGGCACAGTACTACTACTCCTATCCTGTATATATGGGCACAGCACAGTACTACTACTCCTATCCTGTATATATGGGCACAGCACAGTACTACTACTCCTATACTGTATATATGGGTAGTGCACAGTACTACTACTCCTATCCTGTATATATGAGCACAGCACAATACTACTACTCCTATCCTGTATATATGAGCACAGCACAATACTACTACTCCTATCCTGTATATATGGGCACAGCACAGTACTACTACTCCTATACTGTATATATGGGTAGTGCACAGTACTACTACTCCTATCCTGTATATATGAGCACAGCACAGTACTACTACTCCTATCCTGTATATATGGGCACAGGACAGTACTACTACTCCTATCCTGTATATATGGACACAGCACAGTACTACTACTCCTATCCTGTATATATGGGCACAGTACTACTACTCCTATCCTGTATATATAGGCACAGCACAGTACTACTACTCCTATCCTGTATATATGGGCACAGCACAGTACTACTACTCCTATCCTGTATATATGGGCACAGCACAGCACTACTACTCCTATCCTGTATATATGGGTAGTGCACAGTACTATTATTCTTTACATTTTCACTTACAGCTATTTGTATCATTGGCCACAGCTATGATCCCCATTGGTTGGTGAGGGATATCCGCTCGTAGAACCTTTGTCTCTCCGCCGGTGTATTTATTGGAGCGTAGAATTGCTCTTCTTACCCAATCTGACCAGAATATATAGTTATCATATATGGCCATACTGAGGAACGTGCCGGGTCCTGATCTCACAATTACCTGTAAGAAAGTAAAAAAAAAAAGAAAAAAAATGGAAAAAATAAATCTTGAAACAAACTCAATGCAATTATAATCAGACACAGAAATTCTATATCAACTCCATCGTGATCTCAAGTAAATGTTACATTTCTGTAATAAAGAGCGGTATTGTATCATCATATCCCTCACATCATCGTTACTGATAACTTGTACAAAGAGCATCCAATGCGGGGGCGGTCAGGTTAGGTTTAATTTTGGGGCATGAAGGGAAGAAACTACAACAAATCAAATACAGACGGTCCCCTACTTAAGGACACCTGACTTACAGACGACCCATACTTAAAGACGGACCCCTCTGCCCACTGTGACCTCTGGTGACCTCTCTGGATGTTACTATAGTCCCAGGCTGCAATGATCAGCTGTAAGGCGTCTGTAATGAAGCTTTATTGATAATCCTTGGTTCAACTATAGCAAAAAAATGTGAAACTTCGATTGTTACAAACTCATCATCCACATATTAATACCTTATGGAGCATTATTCAATTTTACCAAGTGAATTATCATGGGGCTTAGCGTGGTGCTCATTCCAACAAACGGGAAGCAAGATCTCCAGGATGATACCAAAATGCCCTAAATGGGGGATGCAACATCTAAAAGTCATTATGACCAAATAAATTTGGTAAACTTTCTACTATTCTATGTTATTAAAGAGGGCTTCTACGGTTTGATAGTTCTTAACCACCAATCACCACGATTCACCTTCTGACTGTGGTCATTAATGGACCAGATTCTACACTAGTGGCAGGGAACCTATGGAATGAGTGAGCTCAGAGGATTGTAAACCAAACACACTTACATGCTGGTGCGTGCCCCCTATGGCAGGATCCGACCTTCTTTTTGCCTTTTATCCTTTTGTTTTTACTAAAAAAAAGGTTTCAAAATTATGCAAATGAGCCTGAGGGGCTTCATTGTCTATTAATAGCTTTGAGTAGAAAAGACAAGTGCAGAAGTAAAGAAGGGCACGCACCAGCATGTAAGTGTGCTCGGTTTACATTGTTTGAGCCTTGTGAAAGATTTCCTTTAAAGCAACTCTTCCTGCGACTGCAGGAGGAGCAAGGAGGTGTGGGCAGGGTTGTGGTTGTATCATCATTGGAACTCCTGCCCTGCAAATTTTCTGTTCACTGAGACCCTGGAGGGACGCTTCAAGGATTATCCTTATTTTCCCTCCTTTCAGTGTGGTGTTGGTGTCCAGAATATGATTGAAAGCTGTGGCAGAGCAGGGAGCAAAAAGTTGCTAATTAAATTTCTCTACGGGCATTTTGTGATAAAAAAGTGGGATTTTGGCTGAAGTGTGGGCACTCGACCTCCAAAAAGTTTATTCTCACTGTTCTATAGCGTCATGTTTTTACAGCACCATAGAATGTGTACAGCACTAGTCTCCGCATTAGAAGTTAGGATCAGAAAAAGTCCTGATCCTGACCATGTAACCCATTAGATGCTGCGGTCATTAGCAACCACGGCATCAAATTGGTGGCTGAGATGCTGTATGCTACCTCAGCTCTTAGGTGAAGTGAATACAAGGGGGCAGATTTACTTACCCGGTCCCGTCGCGATCCCGCGGTGCGTTGTCCGACATGGAGTCGGGTCCGGCGGGATTCACTAAGCCCATGCCTTGAGTTCCTGCATCCCTTGTTTCCGCTCCGAGGTCCGCTGGAGTTCACCTTCTTCTTCCTGGTGCATGTGAGTGCATGTGAGTGCTTGATCTTGCGACACAATTCTTTTTTAAATTCCACGGTTTGTCCGAATCCGACGGCCATGCCCCCGATTTCTGTCGCATGCATACCGGCACCGATGCACCACAATCCGATTGCGTGCACCAAAAACCCGGGGCAATTCGGCGCACATCTGAAATATTTGCGAAACTCGACGGAATCACGGTCCCGCGGACCCTTAGTAAATAAGCCCCAAGGTTTTGTTCTACCACATAATCCTGCTATCATGTGCAGGCAACAAGTAATTCTTAAGAAACGCAAGGTAAAAAAAAACCGGCAAGAAACCGAAAAGTTATCTCACTTTACATGTAAATCCATTCGCACCATTTGCATAAGTAATGTTTAAGGCTTTACTAACCAATTAATTTAGACCCATGTGTAACAAATACTTTGAAGTATAGGCACTATTAATCTGCCTTGTTTGTAAATTAGGGTTTGGGATATTGATTTCAGGAATTTGTTAATAGGCTTTGAAATCCCAATGTACATGAATTCCATTCTCCCTTCCCTGTTTATGATGCAGAGGGGAGATTCGGGATAATCTATAAAAGTTATATTCCAGCAAGAATTAAGTGCAATTAAACCACAATTTCAAATGAATATATTAAAGGTTGTGCAATACTCAGCTGAATACCTGAAATAAGTAAAATAGTCTAAGGACGGCTCGATATGACAGTCAATGCTACATTTCGGTCTCTCTGTTGAGTGCCACATGTAGCCATTGGCTGTGCCCACATTTCTTAAATTGGGCAGATAAAGAAGGATCAGAACCAGCATCACACTGCCTCCGCAGGTTGGGTGTGGTATCGCAGTGTAGTTCCTTTTATTTTGATTGAGTTGAGCAGAAATCCTGTGTTGGGAAACAAGACTTTGCCAATTACGGCCAACTTGTGTAGACTTGTGTAGACTTATAGCTATTGATACTCATCCTAGAAAACGTATTTGCATATTTTCCTACACTCGCCTAGTGGAGCGTCAATAGCTTTAAGTCTATAAGTCTTAAGGAGGCCTTAATTGGCAAAGTCTCCATATGGAGAACTCTTACTTCCCGACCCTAGTCATAAGCCAAACCAGTTCTCTACACAGTACACAAAAGATGCAACACATACAGCGCCGTCTACAGTTAAGACTCTGTTCCTTCTGGAATAGGTAAACTGGTTTGATTTTAATCCTGCATCATGTCATTAGGCTTCCTGAAAGTCATGCTTGGTATCAAGGGAGCGGCCTTACTAGACAGCTAAAAGAGGCATGTTGTCCTAAACCCTTCCAGGAAAACTTATTCAGAAATCCTGGGCACAGCCCTTGGCTAGATGGCGCCTGGCACAGAACAAGAAAAAGGCCAAATTCTTCTGCATCTACACAATTTTTCATACAGCCTTGTGCTTGCCGGATACCATGTGTAGCATGGCTGGCTGGAGAAGGGAGGGGAGTGAGCGCTTCTCGCTCCTCCCCTCTCCATTGAAAGCCTAGCGGCTGCATGTCCGTGTGTAGGATGTGTTTAATTCCTGGCTGCCCAACTCAGTGACACCATCGTCGTTTACATGATCTGGTCGCAAATTGTGCAGCTGGATCATGGGCCCACATACGTTCATGTGAACGAGGCCTTACTTTCCACCTGACTCATCTCACTGATTTCTTTTTTCTCACTCTCCTTTCACAATGACAAAGGACAAATACTTGTGTGGAGACCACCATTAATGTTATTTTTGTATAAAAAAAATGTTATACAACTTTCCGATATACTTTCTGTAGGAATTCCTCACTGTTTTCTAGATCTCTGCTTGCTGTCCTTTTATGGAAAGCTTCTATGTTTACTTCCAGTGGACAGAAATCTGACCATGGTCACACAGGTGCGCAAAAAATATAATCTAAACTAAGTATCTAAGGTCTCCCTAAGCTTCATAGAGTTACAATATAAAGAGGTTATTTGTGATTAAATAAATCTTCATAATGGGGCAGATTTACTTACCTGGTCCTGTCGCGATCCAGAGGAACGTTCTCTGTGGAGGATTCGGGTCTTCCGGCGATTCACCAACGTAGTGCGCCCGATGTCCACTAGGTTTCGCTGCTGTTCACCAAGCTATCGTGGGTGCAGATAAGCGCATGTCAAGCGACACTTTTTTAAAAAAAATACGGCGGTTTTTCTGAATCCGTCGGGTTTTCTTAAGGTGACGCCCCCCCCCCCCCCATTTCTGTCGCGCACATGCCGGCACCGATGCGCCACAATCCGATCACATGCGCCAAAAACCCGGGGCAATTCAGAGAAAATCGACGCAAAACGCTAATATTCGGGTAACCCGACAGAAAAACGTGATTCGGGGCCCTTGGTGAGTGACCCCCAATGTGTGGAGTTTCCATTTAAATAAAAGACCAATGGCTAACCTAGAGGATTCCCCCTGCTTGGATTGGGGAAGATCCAACATATATAATAGGCATTTCAGGGTTTTTTTCTCCATCATGATAAATTTATTATCGAATCTCAAACCATTCCTTTAAGTAAAAAATATATGATCCAAAGTTTTTCCTTTTGCGTTTCAAAAGTTTTAAAGTGTTCTACTAAATCACGATTGTCATAATTTACAAGACATGGAGGCAACTATAAAACAACACAAATGTCACGTTCTTCGGGTTCTCTCTTATATTGTACGCCTGACATTTTCAAATTCATAAAATGAGGCAGAAAAATAATCATTCCCATTTTCTTTAGAGTAAAATATTCTTGTTGAAACAAAATGGGACGAATATGTTAAAGTGTAAAAAACTAAAACAAGGTAGACCATAAATAGAGGTAGAACAAGAAGTCATTTTAAAGCCTGAAACTTCCTTGTGAAGGAAAGTTCTTGACTCCTATTTTCAATACAGGCGGTCCTCTACTTAAGAACACCCGACTTACATTCAACCCCTAGTTACAAACGGACCTCTGGATATTGGTAATTTGCTGTACATTAGCCTTAGGTTACAATAATCAGCTATAACAGTTATCACAGGCGTCTGTAATGAAGATTTATTGTTATTCCTGGTTCTTATGACAATCCAACAGTTTTAAAATCCAATTGTCACAGAGATCAAAAAAAATTCTGGCTCGGGGGTTACAGTTATAAAATATATGGTTCCAACTTGCATACAGATTCAACTTAAGAACAAACCTAAAGAACCTATCTTGTATGTAACCAGGGGACTGCCTGTACAAACTTTACTTTAACCCGATACACACAGATCATTAACACACTATAGGGGTAATTTAAAAGACCAATTTTTTTGGGTAACAAAACTTGAAAATCATTGTATCATAGTTTATACAGGTGAAAAAAGACACTTGTCCATCAAGTTCATCCAAAGAATGGAATTGATTGGATGAGGAAGGGATTTACAGGAAACAATTCTATATAACATAACCGCCAATGTTATTTAGGTGTAAAAAGGCATCTAGACCCTTCTTGAAGCTCTCTGCTGTCCCTACTGTGACCAGCGCCTGAGCTCTGCTATTTCACAGATTGACAGTTCTCATAGTAAAAAAGCCCTGTCGCCACCGGTGACTAAACCTTGTTTTTATCAAATGTAGACAGTGTCCGCTCATTTTGTATGGACCATTCATATATTTATATAAATTAACCATGCCTTTTTTAGTCGTCTCTTTTCAAAACTAAATAAATATAGTTCTTTTAATGATAGGTTTTCAATTTGAAGTTGCAATAAACCTCTTAAGGCAGTGATGGCGAACCTTTTAGAGACCGAGTGCCCAAACTACAACCAAAATCCATGTATTTACTGTTAAGTGCCAACACGGCATTGTAAGCAGTAACTTACTGCTACCTGTTCTTCAACTTCTTTCAATGGTATCGGCCGCCTGAGGCCACCAATACAGTTGAAAGAAGGAGGGCAAATTCGTACTTTCATTATAGCTTCTCTCCAAGTTGCCTGGGACAGCAGGAAGATTTGATGGATTTGGCCCTGTTTGGTGAACTTTGTCCTGGGGTGATGGTCTGAGTGCCCACAGAAAGGGCTCTGAGTGCCACCTCTGGCACCCGTGCCATAGGTTCGCCACCACTGTCTTAAGGTTTTCCATGTCCTTAGGCCCTACCCATGGAACAGGAATTGGGAGAAGAGACCATTGACCTCCGCCTGATTTGCCATCATGTTCATCTATTTTCTTGAGAACATGAAGATTAATTTCTACACCAATTAGAGACTAACAGCACGAGCTGCTAGAGTCATGGAACTTCTCATAAATTAGGTTAAGTTTTCTGATTTCACAGGAGTTACCACAACAAGTGAACAAAATATTGTTGCATTTTTCCTTATCTTGAAGTGAACAGTAGATTTCGACAATACTCCCTGCTGTTAGTGTTATATGGGATGTCAGGACCTCGCGCCTCTTCTTGATGATCCAATCTCTGTTCTTAAACATCTATTTAACATTGTGGAGTCTACAAAGGTTTTTAATGAATTTGACATTGGTAACTAGAGATGAGCGGTCCCCATGGCCAATTATAGTCATGGCTAGTTACTAGGGGTGTTACATCGACTGCCAATCCGGCACATTGGGGGTCATTTGCTAAGGGCCCAATTCGCATTTTCCCGTCGTGTTACCCGAATATTTCCGATTTGCGGCGATTGTACCTGAATTGCCCCAGGATTTTGGTGCACGCGATCGGATTGTGGCGCATCGGCGCTGGCATGCACGCGACGGAAATCGGGGGCGTGGCCGAACGAAAACCCGACGTATTCGGAAAAACCGCCGCATTTAAAAACCGAAAATGTGTCGCTTGGGAAGCGCTTACCTTCACCTGGTCCAGCTCGGTGTATTCCGGCGCGTTCAGAAGATTTTCAGCGCAGCAGCGCCACCTATTGGACCTATTGGAGCGGAGGAACTACCTTCATAAATCCCGTCCGGCCCCGAATCCTGTTCAGAGAACGCGCCGCTGGATCGCGAATGGGCCGGGTAAGTAAATCTGCCCCATTGTCTGCTCCGGCAGCCAGATACGAATACCAAATAATACATTGATTCTGCTGTTTTTTATTGATAACCTATTTATTGCAATATCCCTGGATCAATGGTGGCTGATACAACGCAATGGATAGATCAGGAATCATGTAGTCCGATCCAATGGCCATTACCAGTTCCCTTACAATGACACAGTTCCTATGTAGTAACCTCCATTTTATATGGTATCTTTAGGATATGCAAGATTTCAGATTTGTGACATGCTGGATTAAACTATTGATTCAAATGGATTAAACACTATGCACTATAATGTTTCAATCAAGACTTCGGAGGGGCACAGAAAATCTTCGTACAAGTAGAAATATAATGTTATTTCAAGTAAAATTTTGTATGTGGAGAAAACCATTTACAACTTTTTTTTTAATGCCACGCAGGTACATATTTATCCCAAGAAGATCCTATTCACTTTAATTTCAGTTGAGTCATGAAGTTTCAGTAAGTTGTCACCAGCCAGATGGCAGAACAAAGGCTCGCTATGACAGTACTTGCACAGTATGCCCCTCCAACCCTCTCACAATACAATATTCCATGCAGAGAAAATGTGCCAGTCCAACTTCAAATTATCTTAATGCATGCCAGGAACTATACCTACGAATTGCTCTAAATACAATGCTCTCATCCAGGTGCAGATTGGATCTGAAGTCCAGTTGGAGAATTATAATATATTTGGAAATATATATTTTGGGCACAACATCTACTAATTATTAGGAGGATACAGGAAGCATCCATCATGGACGATCTGTCGTAGGGCCCATCTGTTTAGGAGGACAATAATCAGCAATGGAATTTACATTTGGATGAATATACTGATTTATTAAAAGGGCATATGGTGGGACTAACCTCAGGAATCTTGCCAACCCTGTGGGATCAGAGAGACATAATTCAGGGTCATTCATGGGGAGGACTGAAGAGGAGCCCACTGTGATGCTAGGTAATAAATGCCGGTAAATTATCCGGTAAAGAAAGACTTTTTTGTTCCCTTCCCCTTACAACATTTTTGTGTTTTTCCACCACTTTTATTTGTTTTGTTGAGGGGCTTCCTTCTCCTTCTCACATTCTCACCAGCAATTCAAATATTGGGTCTCATTTACTTACCCGGTCCTGTCGCGATCCAGCAGCGCGTTCTCCGACGAGGATTCTGGTCATCCGGCTATTAAGCAAGCTCGTGTGTCCAACTTCTTGCAGGTGGGGAGAGGCCTGCTGGACCTCTCCCCGATGCATGTAAGTGCTTGATTTTGTGACACAATTAATTTTTTAAATTCTGCGGTTTTTCCGAATCCGTCGGGTTTTCCGATGGCCACGTCCCCAAAATCCCGGCAGAAACGGAAAAAGTTGGGAAACCGAATCAAAGTGGGGCTGCGGAGCCCTTAGTAAATGAGCCCTATTGACTGCAACCAAACTTGGCTGGTTCCTTCTTTTATCTGCCACTGTGTGCTGTAGAATATAATAGCACCAAGGGAAGGTAGGTAACATATGTCTGAGTCTATCTTCCCAAGCAACATGAATGAACAAGGAATTTCTAGGGAACCATTACCATGATCGGTCTACTGCTTTGAGCTTCACTCATCTCTCTCCAAATGGAAATGTAAAATAGCAGAAGTTGTAAGTGGGGCCAGGGGCGGGACGATCAGGCAACATTGGGTGGTAATACCCCAAGCACTGCGATACAAAAACCAAGCCTGACTAAATCAGCATGAAGATAAGAAATATATCAAAATTTTTGCTGATTTCATCCAAACCCCAAAGGCTGTAATAATATCATTTTGTATTCACTAAAACAAGTCCCGATTCCCTTGATACATAGAAACATGGTTCTACCTAAGGATAAGAACAGATGTAGTTGAGGTATTGAACAAAATGTCAAAGATACCAGTGAGAAGCAGCGCTGTGGAGGCACAGACAGTTCGCGAGATGCCGGATTGTAATACTTCAAATGAAGCAATTTTTTTCTCAACGTTTACAAAAACCTCATGCTGGTTTTATACCCTCCGATAAAAAAAAACTTTGTATCATTTCAAGAAACATATAATATGATCATGCAAAAAGAATAATCTTATTATAAGAAGACTGATGAGGATGTGCAGGCTTGGAGGAAATGTCGACTTTTCTGTTTTTTTTCATGCTAATTCATCAAGTAAGGTCCCATTCACGTGGTGGTTAGTCAGAAAGAATATAATAATTAAAGGGAACCTGTCATCAAAAGACCCTTTTTCTGATTCCCCCAAGTACCCATAGAAAATACTGTGAACATTGCCAAAGAGTTTTTATAGCAAAACTGGCGTTTTTTATGAAAAAAGATAAGTTAGATAAAAGTTTACCTTTCTGTATACAGAGCTGTGCCTCTAGTCCCCTGGGATTGGCCAGTGAGGATTGGTTTCTCCCATACCCTTGGGAAACTGTACTGTCATGAATTGATTTCAACCCCCCATGTCCCCCATATCTCCTCCACCCTGTTGCGTTCCCCATCAAGACATCATACATTTCTGCCCGGCCCCTCACTGGCCACGCCCAGGGGACTAGGGACCTTGCTCTGCATACAGAAAGTTAAACTTTCATCTAACTTATCTTTTTTTCAGAAAAAAGCAAGTTTACACAGTGGCAATGTGTACACTGTTCCCTATGGGGACATGGGGGAGCCAGAAAAAGGACTCTTGATGACAGGTTCCCTTTAAAATCTATGTTATTGCAGGGGATTTAGAGCCATGGGTGCCGGTTGTGAAAGAGGCCATTACTGGATACAACATCCATGTTCACTAAGTCTCTACCTCTTTGTTCTCAACAGACTTTAGTGAATAGTTAGCCTTGGATCAGCAGTTATGGTAATCAGTAAGCTCTGCATTTTTGGCTCCCATAGACCCAATGGGTTGAGCTCCATTGAGTACGCAGAAGCATCGGCAGGATATGTGCAAAATTGGATGAACTAAACCCTGGCCTGTTCCTAAATGATTTGCCTAAGCTGGGATCCGATTTATTAAAGGGAATGTCTTGGATCAATGAAATGAGTGTTGTGATATCTTTATTTCATAGCAAGCATAGCACTATACCGTACATTGGATTGCCTCTGCTTGACCAAAGGGCGGCCCTATTTATTTATTTGAGCAGTTCGGAGTTATGTTAAAATTGTACATGATGTCATTTTTCTGTGACACAGAAATGCCACTCCCCAAAGCACTTCAACTGCTTCCTGTAGCCTTTGAGTTGCCTATTAGCTGTGAAGTCGAGTGCCCTTGGCGAGGGGATCAATATGAAAAACTTGTACAGCCTCTTTAATATCCAAATTCTATTGAAAGCAAATATATGGTGATGAGCGGATCCATTAGGGTTGTTGTTCACTGTGACATCATTTTGGGGAAAATGGCGGCACTCCCGCTCCACCAGCATTTAATTGCTACATTTTTTAACACCCAGGCACCTATCACTAGTCTTATTGGTTGGGGTTTAGCCTGAGCGCTGAACCAAAACTTCTTGCTAAAACCCAGGTTCAGGTTCAGGACTCCTAACCTGCAAGTTTCGGAAAAACCTGAACATCATGGTTCGGGGCCACTCAACACTAGTTATATATTATTCCTATTGTTTTGTATTAAATATGAGTATTTTTCCTTTTATTACAGGCAGTCCCCGGGTTACGTACAAGATAGGTTCTGTAGCTTTGTACTTAAGTTGAATTTGTATGTAAGTCGGAACTGTATATTTTATAATTGTAACCACAGCCAGAATTTTTTGTAGGTCTCTGTGACAATCGAATTTTAAAAATGTTGGATTGTCATAAGAACCAGGAATAACAATAAATCTTTATTGTCGACAACTTATATAACTCCTATAGCTGATTATCATAGCCTGGGGCTAAAGTACAGTGAATTACCAACATCCAGAGGTCCGTTTGTAACTAGGGGTCGTCTGTAAGTCGGGTGTCCTTAAGTAGGGAACTACCTGTACTTATATTTTTATTATTTATTTATATATGAAGAGCATTAATGTACTTTCCATCTATGGTGCTGCATTACATTTATTTCATTACTTTTTATCCAGTTTTTGGGGGATATATAAAAAAAAAGAAAAGCTCTTGCTGCCTTTATCTCTCCTCTACTAATAGGAACAACATTTATACCTACTATGTATTTTTACAGCCGATTGGACTGCGACTTGTGAGTAATTCAGCGAATGTAAAAAATCAATGCACCTAATGTGCTTATATGCAGCCGACCATATGTGCTCCAAGGCTCCAACATCTCCCCAAAAAATTATTAAAAAACTGGTGATATATTGTATACTTCAATGAACATTATTAAAAAAAAAATCTTCTTTTTATGTCTTTCTCACATGGAAGGTTCTATCTAAGGGAAAAAACTGCTATGTAGTTAAATATCGAATAAAATATTAAGTTACACTCATAAGACAATTTTACACCGCATTATAAAGTGAGAAATTCCTGGGCAATTATTACATTTTAATCAATATGAGTTGGATTATGACTTTGTGGCGCTGTGTTTTACGGTAACGGCAGCCATCTATAAAAGAGAGTAATAAAGGAAATAACCAGCGTTTGATGGAAATATTAAACACATGAATAGTCTTGTTAAACGAAGATGTTTGCGCGTAATATAGATGGAAGAGAAAAGACCCTGATGCTTCTTGTCCTTCAATTCTCTTGTAAACGATGTAAATGAATCGGAGAGCTGGACATGCAGAATAATATCATCGTTAATAGAGGTATATATAGGTTGCTAGAAAAAAATAAGGGAAACTCAGAAGACTGGGAGGAATTTATTAAGACTCAGATATTCAACGCCAGTCTTGAGTCCCCCATCGCCGGTGCTCCACACATCAGAAATTCTAAGAGGCTCCTTATACAGAGAAGTAGTAGATTATAACATAGGTAGTTTGGGCGGTAGCCTGGGGCCCAAATCTTTGAGGGGACACATTGGGGCTCATTTATTAAAGGAAATCTACCATTTAGAATGGTAGGGGTAAGCTGTAAGTACCGAGCACCAGCTCAGGGTGAGCTCAGGGTGAGCTGGTGCCGGTACTTACTTTCGTTAGTGTTATAAACTGCGGTATCGCGTTTTTTTTAAACTTTAGAGCAGAAGAGGCCTCGGCTTTGCGTGTGCACGATCGTGCGTGCGCCCACATAGGAAATAGCGGAGATGTTGCGCGCGCACGGTCGCCGAAGCCCCTTCTGCTCTAAAGTTTAAAAAGTGTTAAAACCGCGATACCGCGGTTTATAACACTAACGAAAGTAAGTACCGGCACCAGCTCACCCTGAGCTCACCCTGAGCTGGTGCTCGGTACTTACAGCCTACCCCTTCCATTCTAAATGGTAGGTTTCCTTTAAGGGTCCGAATCGCGCACTTTTATCGAGCTTTGCCCTGAATTGCTGCAGGATTTGCTGCACGTGATTGGATTTTGGCGCATCAGCGGCGGCTTTCACGTAACATAAATCGGGGGCGTGGCCGTCGGAAAAACCGTGGAATTTAAAAAATTATTTGTGTTGCAAGATCAGCACTTACATGCACCGGGAAGAAGGAGGTGCTGGATATCGGGCGCAGAACCTTAGTGAATCCTGGCAGACCCGAATCCTCGTCAGAGAACGCACCTCTGGATCGCGACTGGACCGGGTAAGTAAATGTGCGCCATTGCCACCAAAACCGCCCACCAAATTTTATACCATAAAGGACCTTCACCCAAAAAGCCTCGTACATCTGTTCCTGCTCTCGATACACATGTACACAAGAGCCATTTCAGAACCTTTGAAGTTCCTCCTAAGATCCTGAAACCTCAGATTGAATGCAGGTCGAATGGATGCATCCTCCATTCCCCAAGAAGCTTGATTCTGGTACCATAAGTGAATTCCAGACTTCTAGGGGCTATAATATTCATACAGACCAGGGCCCAAGTTGTTATGGAAGACTCTATGTACATGTTCAGGAGGGACCTGGATGCCTTTCTGGAGAGGAACAATATAACATTGGTTGTGAATAAAACTTTCTGTTAGTAGTTTCCAGGAAGTTATTCTCACCATCAAATTAGGGGTCGGGAAAGAATTTTCCCCGCTTTGGAACAATTGGTATAAGCCTTGCAGGGTTTTTGCCTTCTTCTGGATCAACACAATGTAATGTATAGGTTGGACTTGATGGACTAAAGTCTCTTTATAACCTCTTTTACTATGATATTAGATGTGAGGATAAAAATCTGCTTCAGAAATTGCAATCTATTTTTGACAACTATTTTGATACAGATTTTAACATTATCAATCATCAGTGGAAGTATTTGCACAGAATCGACCAGTTGTCCCTTACCACATAGGATAGGCGAGGAAATCAGGCATCTGTTCGTTTGCAGATACTGCATTACAAGTGCCATGTTGTCCTCAAAAATATGTCAAAATATTATTTTTTAACATTTTTTAAAAATTAATTTCATTTTTTAATCTTTTCCTGGCGAAACATTCCCTTTAAAATGTAGCTACAAAAGCTGCAAAAATAACTCTGACCTCAGATGATTACAATTAATAGGAAAAGGAAAATGTAATTTAGAAGGAACAACTATTGAGAACAAATCCTCAGGATGACAGAGTTTTTATGGGTACTATGATTATGTCTTTGTGCTTAGAAAATCATCTAATAATACGCCAAATGTGTGTTACAAGCCGTGAGCCCTGGAATGACCTTGATGTTTAAAAAGTAAAAATCACCCAGGGCAAAAAAATATATATCACTGCAATATTAAGGTATAAACGAGAAGTGGAATAATCTAGAAGATAACTCGAATTTCACAGTAAGTCCAGGATTTTTTTTTTTAGAACTGGTGAACAAATCATCAGAATCACAGTGGGTAAAAAAATAATTGTATTTTTTCAACAAAACATTTGTGGGTCAATGTAAGGCACAAGCACCTCTGGTGGCACGATCACATCCCCAGGCTACTGTGGAGACACATGACTTATGATAAAGAAGAAGAGCTGGTGCCCATTTATTTGACAAATCCATTTCCTGGACCACCCATGTCAGGGACAATCAGGTGATCAAGACTAACGAGAAGTAGAGTGGAAGTCTAACAACAAATTTAAGATGTATGCAAAAATAACCAAAAATATAGAAGTCACCAAAGCTACAACTCTGTATATTTAAAGAACTTTTAAGGGAACATTTCGCCAGAAAGGGGCATATTTTTCAAGCAATTTATAATGTTTATTATACTTTACAGGAATTTTTAGATTTAGTAAAAATGTACTAAGTCCAGACATTTTTGACTCCTGCTACTACGCATAACAATGTACTGAAACTTCTGATTCTAATGCTAATACTGCAGCAGTCATCTCGTTTACACCACAGACTGAATAACAATCAAAGAAAACACTAGGGGAGATTTATTAATCAGTCCACGACATAATTCTGTCCTAGCTTGCATTAAAAAAATGTCTCCACATCATTTTTAAAGGTTTTTAGAGTTTTCTGGCCCTCCTACGACTAGCTCAACAAAAGGGGCGTGGTCTAAGAAAATGGGCATGGCCTCGCACCAAAAAATGTCCATGCGCCAGAAATACTGCTGACCCGAAAGAATGTTGTCCTAACTTTCTGGCGTAAAGTAAGCCAACTAATAGGAGGTGTAGAGTACAACAAGACAGTCTTATACTCCTTCCCCTCCCTGTACAATGACGTCTATATAGATAACACTGACCCATCATTACATCACTACTGACAATAGATGATGTCACAGCTTATCTCCTCCCCCTCCCTGTACAATGACCTGTATATAGATAACACTGACCCATCATTACATCACTACTGACAATAGATGATGTCACAGCTTATCTCCTCCTCCCTGCACAATGACCTCTATATAGATAACACTGACCCATCATTACATCACTACTGACAATAGATGATGTCACAGCTTATCTCCTCCACCTCCCTGTACAATGACCTCTATATAGATAACACTGATCCATCATTACATCACTACTGACAATAGATGATGTCACAGCTTATCTCCTCCACCTCCCTGTACAATGACCTCTATATAGATAACACTGACCCATCATTACATCACTACTGACAATAGATGATGTCACAGCTTATCTCCTCCCCCTCTCTGTACAATGTCCTCTATATAGATAACACTGACCCATCATTACATCACTACTGACAATAGATGATGTCACAGCTTATCTCCTCCACCTCCCTGTACAATGTCCTCTATATAGATAACACTGACCCATCATTACATCACTACTGATAATAGATGATGTCACAGCTTATCTCCTCCACCTCCCTGTACAATGTCCTCTATATAGATAACACTGACCCATCATTACATCACTACTGACAATAGATGATGTCACAGCTTATCTCCTCCCCCTCTCTGTACAATGTCCTCTATATAGATAACACTGACCCATCATTACATCACTACTGACAATAGATGATGTCACAGCTTATCTCCTCCACCTCCCTGTACAATGTCCTCTATATAGATAACACTGACCCATCATTACATCACTACTGACAATAGATTATGTCACAGCTTATCTCCTCCCCCCCTGTACAATGACCTCTATATAGATAACAAAGACCCATCATTACATCAATACTGACAATCAATGATGTCACAGATTATCAACAGGTCTGGAAAATTCCCATCCCGCCTATTACCATGAGCAGCTGTAAAGCATATCACTAATTGTTGTTGCTAGAGCTCAGGCAAGATGGCAACTCCAGATAAAATAAAACAATTTGCAATCAGAAAATAAGAACAGGTTTCAATACAATTATATATTTAATTATGAGGTTTTAATGCGTTGAAACAAAAATTGGCAACACGTTCCTTTTTAGAATTAAAGTCGAAAGCAAAGATAATAGGAATAAATCAAAAACATCTTTTACAAGTCTAAAACACGGAATAAACAAAGAAATACTGAATTCTCTGCAAGATAATAAAAATAATAAAATGCAGAATGAATCGAAATTTTTACCATAACATCTAGTTATTCCCTGTAACTATACACCACTCAAGAGTCCTCAGTATCTATGTAGATCTGGCCATATGTTCCAATTTTTGAATTTTAGTTTTTAACTTACGTATCGGTGTGATCCATCATACTCGCATCTCTCGATCTTGCCCAGGCTGCCATCTGAGTAGTAGAGTTTCTCGGCAGAGTGATCAATGGTCAGACCATTCGGAGTAACTATGTCGGTGCTTACAATGACTTGGGCATTTTTCCCAGAAAGGGTGGACCTCATGATACTTGGGTGTTGTTCGTTCCAATTTGTCCAAAACATTAAACTGAGAATGAGAAATAGAGGAAATTTTTAATGAGGATTGGAAATTACAGATTCAATTCGGACATTTTCATTTTACAGAGGCTTATAAATTCTAAACAACGGGGAATCGAGATCCGTAATTGGCAACTATGATGAGAGCATTTAAATAAAGACATGGAACAAAATTACTGCCAATGTCGGCATTCTACACAACATGCTTTATTTTGTGATCACGGCCAATCATCCTCCAACCTGTTACATTGATGTCCTTCAGCATGCCTCAAAAAAGTCTTTGTGGACTTTTCAAATGAACTTAAAGGAGTCAGGAGTTGGAGGACAGTGATGCTGGGATGTCCCTTCCTAGCTTCATTCATGTCCCATAGACCAGGTATAATTACAAGTCTTTGTTACAGCTCCTGATGGTGGCTTATGATGATGTCCAATTGGATATTAGTCAAACCAGGATTAGTAAGACCACCATCCAGTATGCCATCATCGAAATTTGGTCCATGAATGATTTGCAATAAATGTTGCGCCTAAATCTTAATGACAGGTTCCCATTTAGGTTTTACACTATATCTTTTAATCTTGGTCATAGCAAAGAAACTTGTAAGTGCCTCTCACATCTTTACCTCTCATTTTCAATCTAGAAGCAACTAAACTATCAATGGAGAATTATAATCGTCATGGTTCCTCTGAAAACCATCAAATAAATGGACAACTAAGCAAAACCAGAGGCAGAGGCAGTTCTACCATCACCATAGACAAGGGGCATCCACTAAACCTAGAAGAGAGGCGAATCTACCATCACCATAGACAGGGGACATCCTCTACACCTAGAGGAGAGAAGGTTCTACTATCGCCATAGACAGGGGGCATCCTTTACACCTAGAGGAGAGGAGGTTCTACCATCACCATAGACAGGGGGCATCCACTAAACCTAGAAGAGAGGCGAATCTACCAGCACCATTGACAGGGGACATCCTCTACACCTAGTGGAGAGAAGGTTCTACTATCGCCATAGACAGGGGGCATCCTCTACACCTAGAGGAGAGGAGGTTCTACCATCACCATAGACAAGGGCCATCCTCTACACCTAGAGGAGAGGAGGTTCTACCATCACCATAGACAGGGGACATCCTCTACACCTAGAGGAGAGGGGGTTCTACCATCACCATAGACAGGGGGCATCCTTTACACCTAGAGAAGAGGAGGTTCTACCATCACCATAGACAGGGGGCATCTTTTACACCTAGAGGAGAGACGATTCTACCATCACCATTGACAGGGGACATCCTCTACACCTAGAGGAGAGAAGGTTCTACTATTGCCATAGACAAGGGGCATCCTCTACACCTAGAGGACAGGAGGTTCTACCATCACCATAGACAGGGGACATCCTCTACACCTAGAGGAGAGGGGGTTCTACCATCACCATAGACAGGGGGCATCCTTTACCCCTAGAGGAAAGGGGGTTCTACCATCCCCATAGACAGGGGGCATCATCTACACCTAGAGGAGAGGAGGTTCTACTATCACCATAGACAGGGGGTATCCTTTACACCTAGAGGAGAGGAGGTTCTACCATCACCATAGACAGGGGGTATACTCTACACCTAGAGGAGAGGAGGTTCTACCATCGCCATAGACACGGGGCATCCTCTACACCTAGAGGAGAGGAGGCTCTACCATCAGCATACACAGGGGGCATTTTTACACCTAGAGGAGAGGAGGTTCTACCATCAACATAGACAGGGGGCATCCTCTACACCTAGAGGTGAGATGGTTCTACCATCACCATAGACAGGAGGCATCCTCTACACCTAGAGGAGAGGAGGTTCTACCATCACCATAGAAAGGAGGCATCCTCTACACCTAGAGGAGAGGAGGTTCTACCATCACCATAGACAGGGGGCATCCTCTACACCTAGAGGAGAGAAGGTTCTACTATCGCCATAGACAGGGGGCATCCTCTACACCTAGAGGACAGGAGGTTCTACAATCACCATAGACAGGGGGCATCCTCTACGACTAGAGGAGAGGAGGTTCTACCATCACCATAGACAGGGGGCATCCTCTACACCTAGAGGAGAGGCGGTTCTACCATCACCATAGACAGTGGGCATCCTCTACACCTAGAGGAGAGGAGGTTCTACCATCACCATAGACATGGAACATCCTCTACACCTAAAGGAGAGGAGGTTCTACCATCACCATAGACAGGGGACATCCTCTACACCTAGAGGAGAGGAGGATCTACGATCACCATAGACAGGAGGCATCCTCTACACCTAGAGGAGAGGCGATTCTACCTTCAACATAGACAGGGGACATCCTCTACACCTAGAGGAGAGGAGGATCTACCATCACCATAGACAGAGGCATCCTCTACACCTAGAGGAGATGAGGTTCTACCATCACCATAGACGGGGGGCATCCTCTACACCTTTAGGAGAGGAGGTTCTACCATCACCATAGACAGGGGACATCCTCTACACCTAGAGGAGAGGAGGTTCTACCATCACCATAGACAGGGGGCATCCTCTACACCTAGAGGAGAGGAGGTTCTACCATCACCATAGACGGGGGGCATCCTCTACACCTTTAGGAGAGGAAGTTCTACCATCACCATAGACAGGGGACATCCTCTACACCTAGAGGAGATTCTACCATCACCATAGACAGGGGACATGCTCTACACCTAGAGGAGAGGAGATTCTACCCTCATCATAGACAGGGGACATCCTCTACACCTAGAGGAGAGGAGGATCTACCATCACCATAGACAGGAGGCATCCTCTACACCTAGAGGAGAGGAGGTTCTACCATTACCATAGACAAGGGGGAATCCTCTACACCTAGAGGAGAGGGGGCTCTACCATCACCATAGACAGGGGACATCTTCTACACCTAGAGGAGAGGAGGTTCTACCATTACCATAGACAGGGGGGCATCCTCTACACCTAGAGGAGAGGAGGTTCTACCATCACCATAGACAGGGGACATCCTCTACACCTAGAGGAGAGGAGGTTCTACCATCACCATAGACAGGGGGCATCCTCTACACCTAGAGGAGAGGAGGTTCTACCATCACCATAGACAGGGGGCATCCTCTACACCTAGAGGAGAGGAGGTTCTACCATCACCATAGACAGGGCGCATCCTCTACACCCTGTGTCTTTTTCCAACCTTATCTGCTATGATGTTATGATAACAGCATAATGTTTTCTTCTACATTTTTTTCGTAAACTCAATGGGGGGTCATTGAAAAAAGTTAAACTATTATTCAGGCTTTACAAAAGCCTAAGCAATTTTTTCACATTTTTGCTTTGTAAGGACTTGCAATTTTCATTTCTACAACCTTGGGGTCCAAATAGCTTTTTGATTGCTTTTAATGTAATTTATCTTACAACTTTTTTTAACATCATGTTATTTCTGTGTCTCATAAGTGGATGCTGACATGTAATTCTACAAGCAGACATAGGACCTTCAAGGGGAAACTCTGCTGCTATGATGCAATGTGATGGCTGCTGTGGGGTGATGAAGCCACTTAGGCACTGTGAATGACCATGGAGTCTAAGGGGTTAAATACCCTAGATCTGAGCTTTTCCGATCCTGGGTGTTGGTGGCAGCTCGATGCTAGAACACAGCTGGGCACCAGTGGATAAAAGCCTGACACAGCAGGAGTTAAGGGGTTAAAAATCAATGAGAAGACTTTGTTGTCTGCAGCGTACTCATTCTCATGGGTATGAAGTGCCGCGCTGTATCTTACATAATGAATGACCCCTAAACTTTACATCTATTTTACTGTCAAGACCAACATTAGACTAAATGAAGAGATGTTGTGCTTGAGCAGAATGACATGATTAGTCTCTGACAAACACATGACTCTTCTGTACATGAGAGAAGTGACACCGGATCATTAGCCTCCAAAACTAATAGCACAAAAGAGCTGACAAGGCGGCTGGAGAGCCCTTAAAGGGATCCTCGGAGACCTCCCCAGACATCTATCCCTTCCACATTTCCTACTCTCTGGTGCTGATTACATTCTGATTACGATACAGTACAAATACACAGAGTGCAGTATATGACGCTCACTGATGTGCAGGTTTATTAGTATCCAATTTATTATTGACGATAAAGGAAATGTAATAAATATAACCTGCTCACATTTTATTTACTTGTACATAGGGGGCAGTATTATAGTAGTTATATTCTTGTACATAGGGGGCAGTAGTATAGTAGTTATATTCCTGTACATAGGGGACAGTATTATAGTAGTTATATTCCTGTACATAGGGAGCAGTATTATAGAAGTTATATTCCTGTACATAGGGGGCAGTATTATAGTACTTATATTTTTGTACATAGGGGGCAGTATTATAGCAGTTATATTCTTGTACATAGGGGGCAGTATTATAGTAGTTATATTCTTGTACATAGGGGGCAGTATTATAGTAGTTATATTCTTGTACATAGGGGGCAGTATTATAGTAGTTATATTCTTGTACATAGGGAGCAGTATTATAGTAGTTATATTCTTGTACATAGGGCAGTATTATAGTAGTTATATTCTTGTACATAGGGGGCAGTATTATAGTAGTTATATTCCTGTACATAGGGGGCAGTATTATAGTAGTTATATTCTTGTACATAGGGGGACAGTATTATAGTAGTTATATTCTTGTACATAGGGGCAGTATTATAGTAGTTATATTCCTGTACATAGGAGCAGCATTATAGTAGTTATATTCTTGTACATAGGGGGCAGTATTATAGTAGTTATATCCCTGTACATAGGGGGCAGTATTATAGTAGTTATATTCTTGTACATAGGGGGCAGTATTATAGTAGTTATATTCTTGTACATAGAGGGCAGCATTATAGTAGTTATATTCTTGTACATAGGAGGCAGTATTATAGTAGTTATATCCCTGTACATAGGGGGCAGTATTATAGTAGTTATATTCTTGTACATAGGGGGCAGTATTATAGTAGTTATATTCTTGTACATAGGGGGCAGTATTATAGTAGTTATATTCCTGTACATAGGAGGCAGTATTATAGTAGTTATATTCTTGTACATAGGGG
The DNA here is from genome assembly GCF_040894005.1 of Engystomops pustulosus. NCBI lineage: Eukaryota > Metazoa > Chordata > Amphibia > Anura > Leptodactylidae > Engystomops > Engystomops pustulosus. The sequence continues at coordinate 110,683,520 of NC_092418.1, read as the reverse complement.
GCAGTATTATAGTAGTTATATTCTTGTACATAGGGGGCAGTATTATAGTAGTTATATCCCTGTACATAGGGGGCAGTATTATAGTAGTTATATTCTTGTACATAGGGGGCAGTATTATAGTAGTTATATTCCTGTACATAGGGGGCAGTATTATAGTAGTTATATTCCTGTACATAGGGGGCAGTATTATAGTAGTTATATTCCTGTACACAGGGGGCAGTATTATAGTAGTTATATTCTTGTACATAGGGGGCAGTATTATAGTAGTTATATTCTTGTACATGAGGGCAGTATTATAGTAGTTATATTCTTGTACATAGGGGGCAGTATTATAGTAGTTATATTCTTGTACATAGGGGCAGTATTATAGTAGTTATATTCCTGTACATAGGGGGCAGTATTATAGTAGTTATATTCCTGTACATAGGGGGCAGTGTTATAGTAGTTATATTCTTGTACATAGGGGGCAGCATTATAGTAGTTATATTCTTGTACATAGGGGGCAGTATTATAGTAGTTATATCCCTGTACATAGGGGGCAGTATTATAGTAGTTATATTCTTGTACATAGGGGGCAGTATTATAGTAGTTATATTCTTGTACATAGAGAGCAGCATTATAGTAGTTATATTCTTGTACATAGGAGGCAGTATTATAGTAGTTATATCCCTGTACATAGGGGGCAGTATTATAGTAGTTATATTCTTGTACATAGGGGGCAGTATTATAGTAGTTATATTCTTGTACATAGGGGGCAGAATTATAGTAGTTATATTCCTGTACATAGGAGGCAGTATTATAGTAGTTATATTCTTGTACATAGGGGGCAGTATTATAGTAGTTATATTCTTGTACATAGGGGGCAGTATTATAGTAGTTATATCCCTGTACATAGGGGTAGTATTATAGTAGTTATATTCTTGTACATAGGGGGCAGTATTATAGTAGTTATATTCCTGTACATAGGGGGCAGTATTATAGTAGTTATATTCCTGTACATAGGGGGCAGTATTATAGTAGTTATATTCCTGTACATAGGGGGCAGTATTATAGTAGTTATATTCCTGTACACAGGGGGCAGTATTATAGTAGTTATATTCTTGTACATAGGGGGCAGTATTATAGTAGTTATATTCTTGTACATAAGGGCAGTATTATAGTAGTTATATTCTTGTACATAGGGGGCAGTATTATAGTAGTTATATTCTTGTACATAGGGGCAGTATTATAGTAGTTATATTCCTGTACATAGGGGGCAGTATTATAGTAGTTATATTCCTGTACATAGGGGGCAGTGTTATAGTAGTTATATTCTTGTACATAGGAGGCAGTATTATAGTAGTTATATTCTTGTACATAGGGGGCAGTATTATAGTAGTTATATTCTTGTACATAGGGGGCAGTATTATAGTCGTTATATTCCTGTACATAGGGGGCAGTATTATAATAGTTATATTCTTGTACATAGGGGGCAGTATTATAGTAGTTATATCCTTGTACATAGGGGCAGTATTATAGTAGTTATATTCTTGTACATAGGGGGCAGTATTATAGTAGATATATTCTTGTACATATCGGGCAGTATTATAGTAGTTATGTTCTTGTACATAGGGGGCAGTATTATAGTAGTTATATTCTTGTACATAGGGGGCAGTATTATAGTAGTTATATTCTTGAACATAGAGGACAGTATTATAGTAGTTATATTCTTGTACATAGGAGGCAGTATTATAGTAGTTATATTCTTGTACATAGGGGGCAGTATTATAGTAGTTATATTCTTGTACATAGGGGGCAGTATTATAGTAGTTATATTCTTGTACATAGAGTACAGTATTATAGTAGTTATATTCCTGTACATAGGGGGCAGTATTATAGTAGTTATATTCTTGTACATAGAGGGCAGTATTATAGTAGTTATATTCTTGTACATAGGAGGCAGTATTATAGTAGTTATATTCTTGTACATAGGGGGCAGTATTATAGTAGTTATATTCCTGTACATAGGAGGCAGTATTATAGTAGTTATATTCTTGTACATAGGGGGCAGTATTATAGTAGTTATATTCCTGTACATAGGGGGCAGTATTATAGTAGTTATATTCTTGTACATAGGGGGCAGTATTATAGTAGTTATATTCCTGTACATAGGGGGCAGTATTATAGTAGTTATATTCCTGTACATAGGGGGCAGTATTATAGTAGTTATATTCTTGTACATAGGGGCAGTATTATAGTAGTTATCTTCCTGTACATAGGGGCAGTATTATAGTAGTTATATTCTTGTACATAGGGGGCAGTATTATAGTAGTTATATCCCTGTACATATGGGGCAGTATTATAGTAGTTATATTCCTGTACATAGGGGGCAGTATTATAGTAGTTATATTCTTGTACATAGGGGGCAGTATTATAGTAGTTATATTCCTGTACATAGGTGCCAGTATTATAGTAGTTATATTCTTGTACTTAGGGGGCAGCATTATAGTAGTTATATCCCTGTACATATGGGGCAGTATTATAGTAGTTATATTCCTGTACATAGGGGGCAGTATTATAGTAGTTATATTCTTGTACATAGGGGGCAGTATTATAGTAGTTATATTCCTGTACATAGGGGGCAGTATTATAGTAGTTATATTCTTGTACATAGGGGGCAGTATTATAGTAGTTATATTCCTGTACATAGGGGGCAGTATTATAGTAGTTATATTCCTGTACATAGGGGGCAGTATTATAGTAGTTATATTCTTGTACATAGGGAGCAGTATTATAGTAGTTATATTCTTGTACATAGAGGACAGTATTATAGTAGTTATATTCTTGTACATAGGGGGCAGTATTATAGTAGTTATATTCTTGTACATAGGAGGCAGTATTATAGTAGTTATATTCCTGTACATAGGAGGCAGTATTATAGTAGTTATATTCTTGTACATAGGGGGCAGTATTATAGTTGTTATATTCCTGTACATAGGGGGCAGTATTATAGTAGTTATATTCCTGTACCTAGGGGGCAGTATTATAGTAGTTATATTCCTGTACATAGGGGGCAGTATTATAGTAGTTATATTCCTGTACATAGGGGGCAGTATTATAGTAGTTATATTCCTGTACATAGGGGGCAGTATTATAGTAGTTATATTCTTGTACTTAGGGGGCAGCATTATAGTAGTTATATCCCTGTACATATGGGGCAGTATTATAGTAGTTATATTCCTGTACATAGGGGGCAGTATTATAGTAGTTATATTCTTGTACATAGGGGGCAGTATTATAGTAGTTATATTCCTGTACATAGGGGGCAGTATTATAGTAGTTATATTCTTGTACATAGGAGGCAGTATTATAGTAGTTATATTCCTGTACATAGGGGGCAGTATTATAGTAGTTATATTCTTGTACATAGGGGGCAGTATTATAGTAGTTATATTCTTGTACATAGGGGGCAGTATTATAGTAGTTATATTCCTGTACATAGGAGGCAGTATTATAGTAGTTATATTCTTGTACATAGGGGGCAGTATTATAGTAGTTATATTCTTGTACATAGGGGGCAGTATTATAGTAGTTATATCCCTGTACATAGGGGGCAGTATTATAGTAGTTATATTCTTGTACATAGGGGGCAGTATTATAGTAGTTATATTCCTGTACATAGGGGGCAGTATTATAGTAGTTATATTCCTGTACATAGGGGGCAGTATTATAGTAGTTATATTCCTGTACATAGGGGGCAGTATTATAGTAGTTATATTCTTGTACATAGGGAGCAGTATTATAGTAGTTATATTCTTGTACATAGAGGACAGTATTATAGTAGTTATATTCTTGTACATAGGGGGCAGTATTATAGTAGTTATATTCTTGTACATAGGAGGCAGTATTATAGTAGTTATATTCCTGTACATAGGAGGCAGTATTATAGTAGTTATATTCTTGTACATAGAGGGCAGTATTATAGTTGTTATATTCCTGTACATAGGGGGCAGTATTATAGTAGTTATATTCCTGTACCTAGGGGGCAGTATTATAGTAGTTATATTCCTGTACATAGGGGGCAGTATTATAGTAGTTATATTCCTGTACATAGGGGGCAGTATTATAGTAGTTATATTCCTGTACATAGGGGGCAGTATTATAGTAGTTATATTCCTGTACATAGGGGCAGTATTATAGTAGTTATCTTCCTGTACATAGGGGCAGTATTATAGTAGTTATATTCTTGTACATAGGGGGCAGTATTATAGTAGTTATATTCCTGTACATAGGGGGCAGTATTATAGTAGTTATATTCCTGTACATAGGGGGCAGTATTATAGTAGTTATATTCTTGTACATAGGGGGCAGTATTATAGTAGTTATATTCCTGTACATAGGGGGCAGTATTATAGTAGTTATATTCTTGTACATAGGGGGCAGCATTATAGTAGTTATATCCCTGTACATATGGGGCAGTATTATAGCAGTTATATTCCTGTACATAGGGGGCAGTATTATAGTAGTTATATTCTTGTACATAGGGGGCAGTATTATAGTAGTTATATTCCTGTACATAGGGGGCAGTATTATAGTAGTTATATTCTTGTACATAGGAGGCAGTATTATAGTAGTTATATTCCTGTACATAGGGGGCAGTATTATAGTAGTTATATTCTTGTACATAGGGGGCAGTATTATAGTAGTTATATTCTTGTACATAGGGGGCAGTATTATAGTAGTTATATTCCTGTACATAGGGGGCAGTATTATAGTAGTTATATTCTTGTACATAGGGGGCAGTATTATAGTAGTTATATTCTTGTACATAGGGGGCAGTATTATAGTCGTTATATTCCTGTACATAGGGGGCAGTATTATAATAGTTATATTCTTGTACATAGGGGGCAGTATTATAGTAGTTATATCCTTGTACATAGGGGCAGTATTATAGTAGTTATATTCTTGTACATAGGGGACAGTATTATAGTAGATATATTCTTGTACATATCGGGCAGTATTATAGTAGTTATATTCTTGTACATAGGGGGCAGTATTATAGTAGTTATATTCTTGTACATAGGGGGCAGTATTATAGTAGTTATATTCTTGAACATAGAGGACAGTATTATAGTAGTTATATTCTTGTACATAGGAGGCAGTATTATAGTAGTTATATTCTTGTACATAGGGGGCAGTATTATAGTAGTTATATTCTTGTACATAGGGGGCAGTATTATAGTAGTTATATTCTTGTACATAGAGTACAGTATTATAGTAGTTATATTCCTGTACATAGGGGGCAGTATTATAGTAGTTATATTCTTGTACATAGAGGGCAGTATTATAGTAGTTATATTCTTGTACATAGGAGGCAGTATTATAGTAGTTATATTCTTGTACATAGGGGGCAGTATTATAGTAGTTATATTCCTGTACATAGGAGGCAGTATTATAGTAGTTATATTCTTGTACATAGGGGGCAGTATTATAGTAGTTATATTCCTGTACATAGGGGGCAGTATTATAGTAGTTATATTCTTGTACATAGGGGGCAGTATTATAGTAGTTATATTCCTGTACATAGGGGGCAGTATTATAGTAGTTATATTCTTGTACATAGGGGGCAGTATTATAGTAGTTATATTCTTGTACATAGGGGGCAGTATTATAGTAGTTATATTCTTGTACATAGGGGGCAGTATTATAGTAGTTATATTCCTGTACATAGGGGGCAGTATTATAGTAGTTATATTCTTGTACATAGGGGGCAGTATTATAGTAGTTATATTCTTGTACATAGGGGGCAGTATTATAGTAGTTATATTCCTGTACATAGGGGGCAGTATTATAGTAGTTATATTCTTGTACATAGGGGGCAGTATTATAGTAGTTATATTCTTGTACATAGGGGGCAGTATTATAGTCGTTATATTCCTGTACATAGGGGGCAGTATTATAATAGTTATATTCTTGTACATAGGGGGCAGTATTATAGTAGTTATATCCTTGTACATAGGGGCAGTATTATAGTAGTTATATTCTTGTACATAGGGGGCAGTATTATAGTAGATATATTCTTGTACATATCGGGCAGTATTATAGTAGTTATATTCTTGTACATAGGGGGCAGTATTATAGTAGTTATATTCTTGTACATAGGGGGCAGTATTATAGTAGTTATATTCTTGAACATAGAGGACAGTATTATAGTAGTTATATTCTTGTACATAGGAGGCAGTATTATAGTAGTTATATTCTTGTACATAGGGGGCAGTATTATAGTAGTTATATTCTTGTACATAGGGGGCAGTATTATAGTAGTTATATTCTTGTACATAGAGTACAGTATTATAGTAGTTATATTCCTGTACATAGAGTACAGTATTATAGTAGTTATATTCTTGTACATAGAGGGCAGTATTATAGTAGTTATATTCTTGTACATAGGAGGCAGTATTATAGTAGTTATATTCTTGTACATAGGGGGCAGTATTATAGTAGTTATATTCTTGTACATAGAGTACAGTATTATAGTAGTTATATTCCTGTACATAGGGGGCAGTATTATAGTAGTTATATTCTTGTACATAGAGGGCAGTATTATAGTAGTTATATTCTTGTACAAAGGAGGCAGTATTATAGTAGTTATATTCATGTACATAGGGGGCAGTATTATAGTAGTTATATTCCTGTACATAGGAGGCAGTATTATAGTAGTTATATTCCTGTACATAGGGGGCAGTATTATAGTAGTTATATTCTTGTACATAGGGGGCAGTATTATAGTAGTTATATTCTTGTACATAGGGGGCAGTATTATAGTAGTTATATTCTTGTACATAGGGGGCAGTATTATAGTAGTTATATTCCTGTACATAGGGGGCAGTATTATAGTAGTTATATTCTTGTACATAGGGGGCAGTATTATAGTAGTTATATTCTTGTACATAGGGGGCAGTATTATAGTAGTTATATTCCTGTACATAGGGGGCAGTATTATAGTAGTTATATTCTTGTACATAGGGGGCAGTATTATAGTAGTTATATTCTTGTACATAGGGGGCAGTATTATAGTCGTTATATTCCTGTACATAGGGGGCAGTATTATAATAGTTATATTCTTGTACATAGGGGGCAGTATTATAGTAGTTATATCCTTGTACATAGGGGCAGTATTATAGTAGTTATATTCTTGTACATAGGGGGCAGTATTATAGTAGATATATTCTTGTACATATCGGGCAGTATTATAGTAGTTATATTCTTGTACATAGGGGGCAGTATTATAGTAGTTATATTCTTGTACATAGGGGGCAGTATTATAGTAGTTATATTCTTGAACATAGAGGACAGTATTATAGTAGTTATATTCTTGTACATAGGAGGCAGTATTATAGTAGTTATATTCTTGTACATAGGGGGCAGTATTATAGTAGTTATATTCTTGTACATAGGGGGCAGTATTATAGTAGTTATATTCTTGTACATAGAGTACAGTATTATAGTAGTTATATTCCTGTACATAGAGTACAGTATTATAGTAGTTATATTCTTGTACATAGAGGGCAGTATTATAGTAGTTATATTCTTGTACATAGGAGGCAGTATTATAGTAGTTATATTCTTGTACATAGGGGGCAGTATTATAGTAGTTATATTCTTGTACATAGAGTACAGTATTATAGTAGTTATATTCCTGTACATAGGGGGCAGTATTATAGTAGTTATATTCTTGTACATAGAGGGCAGTATTATAGTAGTTATATTCTTGTACAAAGGAGGCAGTATTATAGTAGTTATATTCTTGTACATAGGGGGCAGTATTATAGTAGTTATATTCCTGTACATAGGAGGCAGTATTATAGTAGTTATATTCTTGTACATAGGGGGCAGTATTATAGTAGTTATATTCCTGTACATAGGGGCAGTATTATAGTAGTTATCTTCCTGTACATAGGGGCAGTATTATAGTAGTTATATTCTTGTACATAGGGGGCAGTATTATAGTAGTTATATTCCTGTACATAGGGGGCAGTATTATAGTAGTTATATTCTTGTACATAGGGGGCAGCATTATAGTAGTTATATCCCTGTACATATGGGGCAGTATTATAGCAGTTATATTCCTGTACATAGGGGGCAGTATTATAGTAGTTATATTCTTGTACATAGGGGGCAGTATTATAGTAGTTATATTCCTGTACATAGGGGGCAGTATTATAGTAGTTATATTCTTGTACATAGGAGGCAGTATTATAGTAGTTATATTCCTGTACATAGGGGGCAGTATTATAGTAGTTATATTCTTGTACATAGGGGGCAGTATTATAGTAGTTATATTCTTGTACATAGGGGGCAGTATTATAGTAGTTATATTCCTGTACATAGGGGGCAGTATTATAGTAGTTATATTCTTGTACATAGGGGGCAGTATTATAGTAGTTATATTCTTGTACATAGGGGGCAGTATTATAGTCGTTATATTCCTGTACATAGGGGGCAGTATTATAATAGTTATATTCTTGTACATAGGGGGCAGTATTATAGTAGTTATATCCTTGTACATAGGGGCAGTATTATAGTAGTTATATTCTTGTACATAGGGGGCAGTATTATAGTAGATATATTCTTGTACATATCGGGCAGTATTATAGTAGTTATATTCTTGTACATAGGGGGCAGTATTATAGTAGTTATATTCTTGTACATAGGGGGCAGTATTATAGTAGTTATATTCTTGAACATAGAGGACAGTATTATAGTAGTTATATTCTTGTACATAGGAGGCAGTATTATAGTAGTTATATTCTTGTACATAGGGGGCAGTATTATAGTAGTTATATTCTTGTACATAGGGGGCAGTATTATAGTAGTTATATTCTTGTACATAGAGTACAGTATTATAGTAGTTATATTCCTGTACATAGGGGGCAGTATTATAGTAGTTATATTCTTGTACATAGAGGGCAGTATTATAGTAGTTATATTCTTGTACATAGGAGGCAGTATTATAGTAGTTATATTCTTGTACATAGGGGGCAGTATTATAGTAGTTATATTCTTGTACATAGAGTACAGTATTATAGTAGTTATATTCCTGTACATAGGGGGAGTATTATAGTAGTTATATTCTTGTACATAGGAGGCAGTATTATAGTAGTTATATTCTTGTACATAGGGGGCAGTATTATAGTAGTTATATTCCTGTACATAGGAGGCAGTATTATAGTAGTTATATTCTTGTACATAGGGGGCAGTATTATAGTAGTTATATTCCTGTACATAGGGGGCAGTATTATAGTAGTTATATTCTTGTACATAGGGGGCAGTATTATAGTAGTTATATTCCTGTACATAGGGGGCAGTATTATAGTAGTTATATTCTTGTACATAGGGGCAGTATTATAGTAGTTATCTTCCTGTACATAGGGGCAGTATTATAGTAGTTATATTCTTGTACATAGGGGGCAGTATTATAGTAGTTATATCCCTGTACATATGGGGCAGTATTATAGTAGTTATATTCCTGTACATAGGGGGCAGTATTATAGTAGTTATATTCTTGTACATAGGGGGCAGTATTATAGTAGTTATATTCCTGTACATAGGGGGCAGTATTATAGTAGTTATATTCTTGTACATAGGGGGCAGTATTATAGTAGTTATATCCCTGTACATAGGGGGCAGTATTATAGTAGTTATATTCTTGTACATAGGGGGCAGTATTATAGTAGTTATATTCCTGTACATAGGGGGCAGTATTATAGTAGTTATATTCCTGTACATAGGGGGCAGTATTATAGTAGTTATATTCCTGTACACAGGGGGCAGTATTATAGTAGTTATATTCTTGTACATAGGGGGCAGTATTATAGTAGTTATATTCTTGTACATGAGGGCAGTATTATAGTAGTTATATTCTTGTACATAGGGGGCAGTATTATAGTAGTTATATTCTTGTACATAGGGGCAGTATTATAGTAGTTATATTCCTGTACATAGGGGGCAGTATTATAGTAGTTATATTCCTGTACATAGGGGGCAGTGTTATAGTAGTTATATTCTTGTACATAGGGGGCAGCATTATAGTAGTTATATTCTTGTACATAGGGGGCAGTATTATAGTAGTTATATCCCTGTACATAGGGGGCAGTATTATAGTAGTTATATTCTTGTACATAGGGGGCAGTATTATAGTAGTTATATTCTTGTACATAGAGAGCAGCATTATAGTAGTTATATTCTTGTACATAGGAGGCAGTATTATAGTAGTTATATCCCTGTACATAGGGGGCAGTATTATAGTAGTTATATTCTTGTACATAGGGGGCAGTATTATAGTAGTTATATTCTTGTACATAGGGGGCAGAATTATAGTAGTTATATTCCTGTACATAGGAGGCAGTATTATAGTAGTTATATTCTTGTACATAGGGGGCAGTATTATAGTAGTTATATTCTTGTACATAGGGGGCAGTATTATAGTAGTTATATCCCTGTACATAGGGGTAGTATTATAGTAGTTATATTCTTGTACATAGGGGGCAGTATTATAGTAGTTATATTCCTGTACATAGGGGGCAGTATTATAGTAGTTATATTCCTGTACATAGGGGGCAGTATTATAGTAGTTATATTCCTGTACATAGGGGGCAGTATTATAGTAGTTATATTCCTGTACACAGGGGGCAGTATTATAGTAGTTATATTCTTGTACATAGGGGGCAGTATTATAGTAGTTATATTCTTGTACATAAGGGCAGTATTATAGTAGTTATATTCTTGTACATAGGGGGCAGTATTATAGTAGTTATATTCTTGTACATAGGGGCAGTATTATAGTAGTTATATTCCTGTACATAGGGGGCAGTATTATAGTAGTTATATTCCTGTACATAGGGGGCAGTGTTATAGTAGTTATATTCTTGTACATAGGAGGCAGTATTATAGTAGTTATATTCTTGTACATAGGGGGCAGTATTATAGTAGTTATATTCTTGTACATAGGGGGCAGTATTATAGTCGTTATATTCCTGTACATAGGGGGCAGTATTATAATAGTTATATTCTTGTACATAGGGGGCAGTATTATAGTAGTTATATCCTTGTACATAGGGGCAGTATTATAGTAGTTATATTCTTGTACATAGGGGGCAGTATTATAGTAGATATATTCTTGTACATATCGGGCAGTATTATAGTAGTTATGTTCTTGTACATAGGGGGCAGTATTATAGTAGTTATATTCTTGTACATAGGGGGCAGTATTATAGTAGTTATATTCTTGAACATAGAGGACAGTATTATAGTAGTTATATTCTTGTACATAGGAGGCAGTATTATAGTAGTTATATTCTTGTACATAGGGGGCAGTATTATAGTAGTTATATTCTTGTACATAGGGGGCAGTATTATAGTAGTTATATTCTTGTACATAGAGTACAGTATTATAGTAGTTATATTCCTGTACATAGGGGGCAGTATTATAGTAGTTATATTCTTGTACATAGAGGGCAGTATTATAGTAGTTATATTCTTGTACATAGGAGGCAGTATTATAGTAGTTATATTCTTGTACATAGGGGGCAGTATTATAGTAGTTATATTCCTGTACATAGGAGGCAGTATTATAGTAGTTATATTCTTGTACATAGGGGGCAGTATTATAGTAGTTATATTCCTGTACATAGGGGGCAGTATTATAGTAGTTATATTCTTGTACATAGGGGGCAGTATTATAGTAGTTATATTCCTGTACATAGGGGGCAGTATTATAGTAGTTATATTCCTGTACATAGGGGGCAGTATTATAGTAGTTATATTCTTGTACATAGGGGCAGTATTATAGTAGTTATCTTCCTGTACATAGGGGCAGTATTATAGTAGTTATATTCTTGTACATAGGGGGCAGTATTATAGTAGTTATATCCCTGTACATATGGGGCAGTATTATAGTAGTTATATTCCTGTACATAGGGGGCAGTATTATAGTAGTTATATTCTTGTACATAGGGGGCAGTATTATAGTAGTTATATTCCTGTACATAGGTGCCAGTATTATAGTAGTTATATTCTTGTACTTAGGGGGCAGCATTATAGTAGTTATATCCCTGTACATATGGGGCAGTATTATAGTAGTTATATTCCTGTACATAGGGGGCAGTATTATAGTAGTTATATTCTTGTACATAGGGGGCAGTATTATAGTAGTTATATTCCTGTACATAGGGGGCAGTATTATAGTAGTTATATTCTTGTACATAGGGGGCAGTATTATAGTAGTTATATTCCTGTACATAGGGGGCAGTATTATAGTAGTTATATTCCTGTACATAGGGGGCAGTATTATAGTAGTTATATTCTTGTACATAGGGAGCAGTATTATAGTAGTTATATTCTTGTACATAGAGGACAGTATTATAGTAGTTATATTCTTGTACATAGGGGGCAGTATTATAGTAGTTATATTCTTGTACATAGGAGGCAGTATTATAGTAGTTATATTCCTGTACATAGGAGGCAGTATTATAGTAGTTATATTCTTGTACATAGGGGGCAGTATTATAGTTGTTATATTCCTGTACATAGGGGGCAGTATTATAGTAGTTATATTCCTGTACCTAGGGGGCAGTATTATAGTAGTTATATTCCTGTACATAGGGGGCAGTATTATAGTAGTTATATTCCTGTACATAGGGGGCAGTATTATAGTAGTTATATTCCTGTACATAGGGGGCAGTATTATAGTAGTTATATTCTTGTACTTAGGGGGCAGCATTATAGTAGTTATATCCCTGTACATATGGGGCAGTATTATAGTAGTTATATTCCTGTACATAGGGGGCAGTATTATAGTAGTTATATTCTTGTACATAGGGGGCAGTATTATAGTAGTTATATTCCTGTACATAGGGGGCAGTATTATAGTAGTTATATTCTTGTACATAGGAGGCAGTATTATAGTAGTTATATTCCTGTACATAGGGGGCAGTATTATAGTAGTTATATTCTTGTACATAGGGGGCAGTATTATAGTAGTTATATTCTTGTACATAGGGGGCAGTATTATAGTAGTTATATTCCTGTACATAGGAGGCAGTATTATAGTAGTTATATTCTTGTACATAGGGGGCAGTATTATAGTAGTTATATTCTTGTACATAGGGGGCAGTATTATAGTAGTTATATCCCTGTACATAGGGGGCAGTATTATAGTAGTTATATTCTTGTACATAGGGGGCAGTATTATAGTAGTTATATTCCTGTACATAGGGGGCAGTATTATAGTAGTTATATTCCTGTACATAGGGGGCAGTATTATAGTAGTTATATTCCTGTACATAGGGGGCAGTATTATAGTAGTTATATTCTTGTACATAGGGAGCAGTATTATAGTAGTTATATTCTTGTACATAGAGGACAGTATTATAGTAGTTATATTCTTGTACATAGGGGGCAGTATTATAGTAGTTATATTCTTGTACATAGGAGGCAGTATTATAGTAGTTATATTCCTGTACATAGGAGGCAGTATTATAGTAGTTATATTCTTGTACATAGAGGGCAGTATTATAGTTGTTATATTCCTGTACATAGGGGGCAGTATTATAGTAGTTATATTCCTGTACCTAGGGGGCAGTATTATAGTAGTTATATTCCTGTACATAGGGGGCAGTATTATAGTAGTTATATTCCTGTACATAGGGGGCAGTATTATAGTAGTTATATTCCTGTACATAGGGGGCAGTATTATAGTAGTTATATTCCTGTACATAGGGGCAGTATTATAGTAGTTATCTTCCTGTACATAGGGGCAGTATTATAGTAGTTATATTCTTGTACATAGGGGGCAGTATTATAGTAGTTATATTCCTGTACATAGGGGGCAGTATTATAGTAGTTATATTCCTGTACATAGGGGGCAGTATTATAGTAGTTATATTCTTGTACATAGGGGGCAGTATTATAGTAGTTATATTCCTGTACATAGGGGGCAGTATTATAGTAGTTATATTCTTGTACATAGGGGGCAGCATTATAGTAGTTATATCCCTGTACATATGGGGCAGTATTATAGCAGTTATATTCCTGTACATAGGGGGCAGTATTATAGTAGTTATATTCTTGTACATAGGGGGCAGTATTATAGTAGTTATATTCCTGTACATAGGGGGCAGTATTATAGTAGTTATATTCTTGTACATAGGAGGCAGTATTATAGTAGTTATATTCCTGTACATAGGGGGCAGTATTATAGTAGTTATATTCTTGTACATAGGGGGCAGTATTATAGTAGTTATATTCTTGTACATAGGGGGCAGTATTATAGTAGTTATATTCCTGTACATAGGGGGCAGTATTATAGTAGTTATATTCTTGTACATAGGGGGCAGTATTATAGTAGTTATATTCTTGTACATAGGGGGCAGTATTATAGTCGTTATATTCCTGTACATAGGGGGCAGTATTATAATAGTTATATTCTTGTACATAGGGGGCAGTATTATAGTAGTTATATCCTTGTACATAGGGGCAGTATTATAGTAGTTATATTCTTGTACATAGGGGACAGTATTATAGTAGATATATTCTTGTACATATCGGGCAGTATTATAGTAGTTATATTCTTGTACATAGGGGGCAGTATTATAGTAGTTATATTCTTGTACATAGGGGGCAGTATTATAGTAGTTATATTCTTGAACATAGAGGACAGTATTATAGTAGTTATATTCTTGTACATAGGAGGCAGTATTATAGTAGTTATATTCTTGTACATAGGGGGCAGTATTATAGTAGTTATATTCTTGTACATAGGGGGCAGTATTATAGTAGTTATATTCTTGTACATAGAGTACAGTATTATAGTAGTTATATTCCTGTACATAGGGGGCAGTATTATAGTAGTTATATTCTTGTACATAGAGGGCAGTATTATAGTAGTTATATTCTTGTACATAGGAGGCAGTATTATAGTAGTTATATTCTTGTACATAGGGGGCAGTATTATAGTAGTTATATTCCTGTACATAGGAGGCAGTATTATAGTAGTTATATTCTTGTACATAGGGGGCAGTATTATAGTAGTTATATTCCTGTACATAGGGGGCAGTATTATAGTAGTTATATTCTTGTACATAGGGGGCAGTATTATAGTAGTTATATTCCTGTACATAGGGGGCAGTATTATAGTAGTTATATTCTTGTACATAGGGGGCAGTATTATAGTAGTTATATTCTTGTACATAGGGGGCAGTATTATAGTAGTTATATTCTTGTACATAGGGGGCAGTATTATAGTAGTTATATTCCTGTACATAGGGGGCAGTATTATAGTAGTTATATTCTTGTACATAGGGGGCAGTATTATAGTAGTTATATTCTTGTACATAGGGGGCAGTATTATAGTAGTTATATTCCTGTACATAGGGGGCAGTATTATAGTAGTTATATTCTTGTACATAGGGGGCAGTATTATAGTAGTTATATTCTTGTACATAGGGGGCAGTATTATAGTCGTTATATTCCTGTACATAGGGGGCAGTATTATAATAGTTATATTCTTGTACATAGGGGGCAGTATTATAGTAGTTATATCCTTGTACATAGGGGCAGTATTATAGTAGTTATATTCTTGTACATAGGGGGCAGTATTATAGTAGATATATTCTTGTACATATCGGGCAGTATTATAGTAGTTATATTCTTGTACATAGGGGGCAGTATTATAGTAGTTATATTCTTGTACATAGGGGGCAGTATTATAGTAGTTATATTCTTGAACATAGAGGACAGTATTATAGTAGTTATATTCTTGTACATAGGAGGCAGTATTATAGTAGTTATATTCTTGTACATAGGGGGCAGTATTATAGTAGTTATATTCTTGTACATAGGGGGCAGTATTATAGTAGTTATATTCTTGTACATAGAGTACAGTATTATAGTAGTTATATTCCTGTACATAGAGTACAGTATTATAGTAGTTATATTCTTGTACATAGAGGGCAGTATTATAGTAGTTATATTCTTGTACATAGGAGGCAGTATTATAGTAGTTATATTCTTGTACATAGGGGGCAGTATTATAGTAGTTATATTCTTGTACATAGAGTACAGTATTATAGTAGTTATATTCCTGTACATAGGGGGCAGTATTATAGTAGTTATATTCTTGTACATAGAGGGCAGTATTATAGTAGTTATATTCTTGTACAAAGGAGGCAGTATTATAGTAGTTATATTCATGTACATAGGGGGCAGTATTATAGTAGTTATATTCCTGTACATAGGAGGCAGTATTATAGTAGTTATATTCCTGTACATAGGGGGCAGTATTATAGTAGTTATATTCTTGTACATAGGGGGCAGTATTATAGTAGTTATATTCTTGTACATAGGGGGCAGTATTATAGTAGTTATATTCTTGTACATAGGGGGCAGTATTATAGTAGTTATATTCCTGTACATAGGGGGCAGTATTATAGTAGTTATATTCTTGTACATAGGGGGCAGTATTATAGTAGTTATATTCTTGTACATAGGGGGCAGTATTATAGTAGTTATATTCCTGTACATAGGGGGCAGTATTATAGTAGTTATATTCTTGTACATAGGGGGCAGTATTATAGTAGTTATATTCTTGTACATAGGGGGCAGTATTATAGTCGTTATATTCCTGTACATAGGGGGCAGTATTATAATAGTTATATTCTTGTACATAGGGGGCAGTATTATAGTAGTTATATCCTTGTACATAGGGGCAGTATTATAGTAGTTATATTCTTGTACATAGGGGGCAGTATTATAGTAGATATATTCTTGTACATATCGGGCAGTATTATAGTAGTTATATTCTTGTACATAGGGGGCAGTATTATAGTAGTTATATTCTTGTACATAGGGGGCAGTATTATAGTAGTTATATTCTTGAACATAGAGGACAGTATTATAGTAGTTATATTCTTGTACATAGGAGGCAGTATTATAGTAGTTATATTCTTGTACATAGGGGGCAGTATTATAGTAGTTATATTCTTGTACATAGGGGGCAGTATTATAGTAGTTATATTCTTGTACATAGAGTACAGTATTATAGTAGTTATATTCCTGTACATAGAGTACAGTATTATAGTAGTTATATTCTTGTACATAGAGGGCAGTATTATAGTAGTTATATTCTTGTACATAGGAGGCAGTATTATAGTAGTTATATTCTTGTACATAGGGGGCAGTATTATAGTAGTTATATTCTTGTACATAGAGTACAGTATTATAGTAGTTATATTCCTGTACATAGGGGGCAGTATTATAGTAGTTATATTCTTGTACATAGAGGGCAGTATTATAGTAGTTATATTCTTGTACAAAGGAGGCAGTATTATAGTAGTTATATTCTTGTACATAGGGGGCAGTATTATAGTAGTTATATTCCTGTACATAGGAGGCAGTATTATAGTAGTTATATTCTTGTACATAGGGGGCAGTATTATAGTAGTTATATTCCTGTACATAGGGGCAGTATTATAGTAGTTATCTTCCTGTACATAGGGGCAGTATTATAGTAGTTATATTCTTGTACATAGGGGGCAGTATTATAGTAGTTATATTCCTGTACATAGGGGGCAGTATTATAGTAGTTATATTCTTGTACATAGGGGGCAGCATTATAGTAGTTATATCCCTGTACATATGGGGCAGTATTATAGCAGTTATATTCCTGTACATAGGGGGCAGTATTATAGTAGTTATATTCTTGTACATAGGGGGCAGTATTATAGTAGTTATATTCCTGTACATAGGGGGCAGTATTATAGTAGTTATATTCTTGTACATAGGAGGCAGTATTATAGTAGTTATATTCCTGTACATAGGGGGCAGTATTATAGTAGTTATATTCTTGTACATAGGGGGCAGTATTATAGTAGTTATATTCTTGTACATAGGGGGCAGTATTATAGTAGTTATATTCCTGTACATAGGGGGCAGTATTATAGTAGTTATATTCTTGTACATAGGGGGCAGTATTATAGTAGTTATATTCTTGTACATAGGGGGCAGTATTATAGTCGTTATATTCCTGTACATAGGGGGCAGTATTATAATAGTTATATTCTTGTACATAGGGGGCAGTATTATAGTAGTTATATCCTTGTACATAGGGGCAGTAGTATAGTAGTTATATTCTTGTACATAGGGGGCAGTATTATAGTAGATATATTCTTGTACATATCGGGCAGTATTATAGTAGTTATATTCTTGTACATAGGGGGCAGTATTATAGTAGTTATATTCTTGTACATAGGGGGCAGTATTATAGTAGTTATATTCTTGAACATAGAGGACAGTATTATAGTAGTTATATTCTTGTACATAGGAGGCAGTATTATAGTAGTTATATTCTTGTACATAGGGGGCAGTATTATAGTAGTTATATTCTTGTACATAGGGGGCAGTATTATAGTAGTTATATTCTTGTACATAGAGTACAGTATTATAGTAGTTATATTCCTGTACATAGGGGGCAGTATTATAGTAGTTATATTCTTGTACATAGAGGGCAGTATTATAGTAGTTATATTCTTGTACATAGGAGGCAGTATTATAGTAGTTATATTCTTGTACATAGGGGGCAGTATTATAGTAGTTATATTCTTGTACATAGAGTACAGTATTATAGTAGTTATATTCCTGTACATAGGGGGAGTATTATAGTAGTTATATTCTTGTACATAGGAGGCAGTATTATAGTAGTTATATTCTTGTACATAGGGGGCAGTATTATAGTAGTTATATTCCTGTACATAGGAGGCAGTATTATAGTAGTTATATTCTTGTACATAGGGGGCAGTATTATAGTAGTTATATTCCTGTACATAGGGGGCAGTATTATAGTAGTTATATTCTTGTACATAGGGGGCAGTATTATAGTAGTTATATTCCTGTACATAGGGGGCAGTATTATAGTAGTTATATTCTTGTACATAGGGGCAGTATTATAGTAGTTATCTTCCTGTACATAGGGGCAGTATTATAGTAGTTATATTCTTGTACATAGGGGGCAGTATTATAGTAGTTATATCCCTGTACATATGGGGCAGTATTATAGTAGTTATATTCCTGTACATAGGGGGCAGTATTATAGTAGTTATATTCTTGTACATAGGGGGCAGTATTATAGTAGTTATATTCCTGTACATAGGTGGCAGTATTATAGTAGTTATATTCTTGTACTTAGGGGGCAGCATTATAGTAGTTATATCCCTGTACATATGGGGCAGTATTATAGTAGTTATATTCCTGTACATAGGGGGCAGTATTATAGTAGTTATATTCTTGTACATAGGGGGCAGTATTATAGTAGTTATATTCCTGTACATAGGGGGCAGTATTATAGTAGTTATATTCTTGTACATAGGGGGCAGTATTATAGTAGTTATATTCCTGTACATAGGGGGCAGTATTATAGTAGTTATATTCCTGTACATAGGGGGCAGTATTATAGTAGTTATATTCTTGTACATAGGGAGCAGTATTATAGTAGTTATATTCTTGTACATAGAGGACAGTATTATAGTAGTTATATTCTTGTACATAGGGGGCAGTATTATAGTAGTTATATTCTTGTACATAGGAGGCAGTATTATAGTAGTTATATTCCTGTACATAGGAGGCAGTATTATAGTAGTTATATTCTTGTACATAGGGGGCAGTATTATAGTTGTTATATTCCTGTACATAGGGGGCAGTATTATAGTAGTTATATTCCTGTACCTAGGGGGCAGTATTATAGTAGTTATATTCCTGTACATAGGGGGCAGTATTATAGTAGTTATATTCCTGTACATAGGGGGCAGTATTATAGTAGTTATATTCCTGTACATAGGGGGCAGTATTATAGTAGTTATATTCCTGTACATAGGGGCAGTATTATAGTAGTTATATTCTTGTACATAGAGGACAGTATTATAGTAGTTATATTCTTGTACATAGGGGGCAGTATTATAGTAGTTATATTCTTGTACATAGGGGGCAGTATTATAGTAGTTATATTCTTGAACATAGAGGACAGTATTATAGTAGTTATATTCTTGTACATAGGAGGCAGTATTATAGTAGTTATATTCTTGTACATAGGGGGCAGTATTATAGTAGTTATATTCTTGTACATAGGGGGCAGTATTATAGTAGTTATATTCTTGTACATAGAGTACAGTATTATAGTAGTTATATTCCTGTACATAGGGGGCAGTATTATAGTAGTTATATTCTTGTACATAGAGGGCAGTATTATAGTAGTTATATTCTTGTACATAGGAGGCAGTATTATAGTAGTTATATTCTTGTACATAGGGGGCAGTATTATAGTAGTTATATTCTTGTACATAGAGTACAGTATTATAGTAGTTATATTCCTGTACATAGGGGGAGTATTATAGTAGTTATATTCTTGTACATAGGAGGCAGTATTATAGTAGTTATATTCTTGTACATAGGGGGCAGTATTATAGTAGTTATATTCCTGTACATAGGAGGCAGTATTATAGTAGTTATATTCTTGTACATAGGGGGCAGTATTATAGTAGTTATATTCCTGTACATAGGGGGCAGTATTATAGTAGTTATATTCTTGTACATAGGGGGCAGTATTATAGTAGTTATATTCCTGTACATAGGGGGCAGTATTATAGTAGTTATATTCTTGTACATAGGGGCAGTATTATAGTAGTTATCTTCCTGTACATAGGGGCAGTATTATAGTAGTTATATTCTTGTACATAGGGGGCAGTATTATAGTAGTTATATCCCTGTACATATGGGGCAGTATTATAGTAGTTATATTCCTGTACATAGGGGGCAGTATTATAGTAGTTATATTCTTGTACATAGGGGGCAGTATTATAGTAGTTATATTCCTGTACATAGGTGGCAGTATTATAGTAGTTATATTCTTGTACTTAGGGGGCAGCATTATAGTAGTTATATCCCTGTACATATGGGGCAGTATTATAGTAGTTATATTCCTGTACATAGGGGGCAGTATTATAGTAGTTATATTCTTGTACATAGGGGGCAGTATTATAGTAGTTATATTCCTGTACATAGGGGGCAGTATTATAGTAGTTATATTCTTGTACATAGGGGGCAGTATTATAGTAGTTATATTCCTGTACATAGGGGGCAGTATTATAGTAGTTATATTCCTGTACATAGGGGGCAGTATTATAGTAGTTATATTCTTGTACATAGGGAGCAGTATTATAGTAGTTATATTCTTGTACATAGAGGACAGTATTATAGTAGTTATATTCTTGTACATAGGGGGCAGTATTATAGTAGTTATATTCTTGTACATAGGAGGCAGTATTATAGTAGTTATATTCCTGTACATAGGAGGCAGTATTATAGTAGTTATATTCTTGTACATAGGGGGCAGTATTATAGTTGTTATATTCCTGTACATAGGGGGCAGTATTATAGTAGTTATATTCCTGTACCTAGGGGGCAGTATTATAGTAGTTATATTCCTGTACATAGGGGGCAGTATTATAGTAGTTATATTCCTGTACATAGGGGGCAGTATTATAGTAGTTATATTCCTGTACATAGGGGGCAGTATTATAGTAGTTATATTCCTGTACATAGGGGCAGTATTATAGTAGTTATCTTCCTGTACATAGGGGCAGTATTATAGTAGTTATATTCTTGTACATAGGGGGCAGTATTATAGTAGTTATATTCCTGTACATATGGGGCAGTATTATAGTAGTTATATTCCTGTACATAGGGGGCAGTATTATAGTAGTTATATTCTTGTACATAGGGGGCAGTATTATAGTAGTTATATTCCTGTACATAGGGGGCAGTATTATAGTAGTTATATTCTTGTACATAGGGGGCAGCATTATAGTAGTTATATTCCTGTACATAGGGGGCAGTATTATAGTAGTTATATTCTTGTACATAGGGGGCAGTATTATAGTAGTTATATTCCTGTACATAGGGGGCAGTATTATAGTAGTTATATTCTTGTACATAGGAGGCAGTATTATAGTAGTTATATTCCTGTACATAGGGGGCAGTATTATAGTAGTTATATTCTTGTACATAGGGGGCAGTATTATAGTAGTTATATTCTTGTACATAGGGGGCAGTATTATAGTAGTTATATTCCTGTACATAGGGGGCAGTATTATAGTAGTTATATTCTTGTACATAGGGGGCAGTATTATAGTAGTTATATTCTTGTACATAGGGGGCAGTATTATAGTCGTTATATTCCTGTACATAGGGGGCAGTATTATAGTAGTTATATTCTTGTACATAGGGGGCAGCATTATAGTAGTTATATTCCTGTACATAGGGGGCAGTATTATAGTAGTTATATTCCTGTACATAGGGGGCAGTATTATAGTAGTTATATTCCTGTACATAGGGGGCAGTATTATAGTAGTTATATTCTTGTACATAGGGGGCAGTATTATAGTAGTTATATTCCTGTACATAGGGGGCAGTATTATAGTAGTTATATTCTTGTACATAGGGGGCAGCATTATAGTAGTTATATTCCTGTACATAGGGGGCAGTATTATAGTAGTTATATTCTTGTACATAGGGGGCAGTATTATAGTAGTTATATCCCTGTACATATGGGGCAGTATTATAGCAGTTATATTCCTGTACATAGGGGGCAGTATTATAGTAGTTATATTCTTGTACATAGGGGGCAGTATTATAGTAGTTATATTCCTGTACATAGGGGGCAGTATTATAGTAGTTATATTCTTGTACATAGGAGGCAGTATTATAGTAGTTATATTCCTGTACATAGGGGGCAGTATTATAGTAGTTATATTCTTGTACATAGGGGGCAGTATTATAGTAGTTATATTCTTGTACATAGGGGGCAGTATTATAGTAGTTATATTCCTTTACATAGGGGGCAGTATTATAGTAGTTATATTCTTGTACATAGGGGGCAGTATTATAGTAGTTATATTCTTGTACATAGGGGGCAGTATTATAGTCGTTATATTCCTGTACATAGGGGGCAGTATTATAATAGTTATATTCTTGTACATAGGGGGCAGTATTATAGTAGTTATATCCTTGTACATAGGGGCAGTATTATAGTAGTTATATTCTTGTACATAGGGGGCAGTATTATAGTAGATATATTCTTGTACATATCGGGCCGTATTATAGTAGTTATATTCTTGTACATAGGGGGCAGTATTATAGTAGTTATATTCTTGTACATAGGAGGCAGTATTATAGTAGTTATATTCTTGTACATAGGGGGCAGTATTATAGTAGTTATATTCTTGTACATAGGGGGCAGTATTATAGTAGTTATATTCTTGTACATAGAGTACAGTATTATAGTAGTTATATTCCTGTACATAGGGGGCAGTATTATAGTAGTTATATTCTTGTACATAGGAGGCAGTATTATAGTAGTTATATTCTTGTACATAGGGGGCAGTATTATAGTAGTTATATTCCTGTACATAGGAGGCAGTATTATAGTAGTTATATTCTTGTACATAGGGGGCAGTATTATAGTAGTTATATTCCTGTACATAGGGGGCAGTATTATAGTAGTTATATTCTTGTACATAGGGGGCAGTATTATAGTAGTTATATTCCTGTACATAGGGGGCAGTATTATAGTAGTTATATTCCTGTACATAGGGGGCAGTATTATAGTAGTTATATTCTTGTACATAGGGGCAGTATTATAGTAGTTATCTTCCTGTACATAGGGGCAGTATTATAGTAGTTATATTCTTGTACATAGGGGGCAGTATTATAGTAGTTATATCCCTGTACATATGGGGCAGTATTATAGTAGTTATATTCCTGTACATAGGGGGCAGTATTATAGTAGTTATATTCTTGTACATAGGGGGAAGTATTATAGTAGTTATATTCCTGTACATAGGTGGCAGTATTATAGTAGTTATATTCTTGTACTTAGGGGGCAGCATTATAGTAGTTATATCCCTGTACATATGGGGCAGTATTATAGTAGTTATATTCCTGTACATAGGGGGCAGTATTATAGTAGTTATATTCTTGTACATAGGGGGCAGTATTATAGTAGTTATATTCCTGTACATAGGGGGCAGTATTATAGTAGTTATATTCTTGTACATAGGGGGCAGTATTATAGTAGTTATATTCCTGTACATAGGGGGCAGTATTATAGTAGTTATATTCCTGTACATAGGGGGCAGTATTATAGTAGTTATATTCTTGTACATAGGGAGCAGTATTATAGTAGTTATATTCTTGTACATAGAGGACAGTATTATAGTAGTTATATTCTTGTAAATAGGGGGCAGTATTATAGTAGTTATATTCTTGTACATAGGAGGCAGTATTATAGTAGTTATATTCCTGTACATAGGAGGCAGTATTATAGTAGTTATATTCTTGTACATAGGGGGCAGTATTATAGTTGTTATATTCCTGTACATAGGGGGCAGTATTATAGTAGTTATATTCCTGTACCTAGGGGGCAGTATTATAGTAGTTATATTCCTGTACATAGGGGGCAGTATTATAGTAGTTATATTCCTGTACATAGGGGGCAGTATTATAGTAGTTATATTCCTGTACATAGGGGGCAGTATTATAGTAGTTATATTCCTGTACATAGGGGACAGTATTATAGTAGTTATCTTCCTGTACATAGGGGCAGTATTATAGTAGTTATATTCTTGTACATAGGGGGTAGTATTATAGTAGTTATATTCCTGTACATATGGGGCAGTATTATAGTAGTTATATTCCTGTACATAGGGGGCAGTATTATAGTAGTTATATTCTTGTACATAGGGGGCAGTATTATAGTAGTTATATTCCTGTACATAGGGGGCAGTATTATAGTAGTTATATTCTTGTACATAGGGGGCAGCATTATAGTAGTTATATCCCTGTACATATGGGGCAGTATTATAGCAGTTATATTCCTGTACATACGGGGCAGTATTATAGTAGTTATATTCTTGTACATAGGGGGCAGTATTATAGTAGTTATATTCCTGTACATAGGGGGCAGTATTATAGTAGTTATATTCTTGTACATAGGAGGCAGTATTATAGTAGTTATATTCCTGTACATAGGGGGCAGTATTATAGTAGTTATATTCTTGTACATAGGGGGCAGTATTATAGTAGTTATATTCTTGTACATAGGGGGCAGTATTATAGTAGTTATATTCCTGTACATAGGGGGCAGTATTATAGTAGTTATATTCTTGTACATAGGGGGCAGTATTATAGTAGTTATATTCTTGTACATAGGGGGCAGTATTTTAGTAGTTATATTCTTGTACATAGGGGGCAGTATTATAGTAGTTATATTCTTGTACATAGGGGGCAGTATTATAGTAGTTATATTCTTGTACATAGGGGGCAGTATTATAGTAGTTATATTCTTGTACGTAGGGGGCAGTATTATAGTAGTTAGTATTAAAGTATATGATTGAATGGAAAACATTATATATTCGGCAGTAATATTTTGCAGTAGTTATGTTTCTATAAATATGTATAATATTTGTATTACTCTTCATTTTATTTCTTAGAACATGTGTTTGTTTTTCACAGAGTTCCAAGGTCAATTCAATGTGAGGATTGGAAACATATGTAGAAATAAGGTGTAATAGAACGTAAATAACCGCCCTTCCTCCGCTTTAGGCAGATGTTAATTGGCCGACTGCTATAAATATGCATTCACCAGGAAAAGGTTAAGTGTAAATTTCCTTTAAATTGCTGCTGTATCTGGAGAAACATCTGTCGGAGGAAGGAATAAAGCACTTAAGCTAAAGTTTTGAGGCATAAATTACATAAAATGTGAAATCATTTGCATACTTTTGGCATTCATCGAGCGCTAGAACATGAGGGTGGTCATCCTCCGACATGGTGATGACAGGCTGTCTGTTGAAGGCCCCTCTCCGGCTCTGGTCCACAGTATGGCGCGTGATGGATGAGGTAGTAGAGCTTGTCCAGTAGAGAGTATCCCAGGCTCGGTGATAAGCCAGACCTTCCACAGAGCCCACATCTGTCAAGCAAACACCATAGAAAAAAATTAGATTATCTCGTGCTGTTCCCACATCCATAGGAAACCTTGTAATATTTCATGCGTGATGTCTTCGTTTGGTCTCCACTGTGACAAAAACCCTGAAAAACAGACACGAAACTCCCTGACAAACCAACACCATATATTTATCTAAAGTAAGGAGTTATAAATCCAGTTTTTAACATTTTATATCAAAGTCTTAATACATTGGGGCTCATTTACTAAGGGTCCGAACGGCGCACTTTCGTGTGGTTTCCCTAATATTTCCGTTTTGCGCCGAATTGCCCCGGGATTTTGGCACACGTGATCGGATTGTGGCACACCACATCAATCAGAGGGGGGGGGGTGTCGAACAACACGACGGATTCGGATTCGGACAAGTTACGGAATTTAAAAAAGGTTTTGTGTCGCAAGATCATGCACTCACATGCACCAGGAAGAAGCAGGTGAACTCCGGCGCACCTCGGCGCAGCAGCGACACAGGCTGGATATCGGGCGCACGATCTTAGTGAATCGTGCTGGACCCAAATCCTCACCGGACAACGCACCCCGGGAATTGCGACGGGACCAGGTAAGTAAATCTGCCCCAATGTTTTGATATCAAAGGTATAAAACCTTGCCGGAGAATACTGTCCATTAGCATATAATGGGGAGGAGCTTGTATGGTTGGCTTTGTGTTTGGTTTTACTAGACCACAATTGGACTACATTCACACATGTAAAGTGCACCGGTCTCTAGCGACCCCCCCAAAAACCTCACACAGTAACTTATAGATGTCTTTATACCTGTACCACTGATGCCTCTATCCATGACATTAGAGACACCATTCTTCCAAAAAAGACTTTTATTGATCACCTCTTGTTTCAGTCATGAAATTGGGTAGCTGCAGTATACAGTCTGTATACCCCACCTCCTCACCGACACTGCAAGCCCAACCCCTCACATAAATGAGAGAGATGCGTAACTCTCTGAAGAGAATTCCTCAGGTTGACTTTTCTTCATGTCTCTATGCCTCTATAACTAAGGGAGTGGATAATGATGTAGCAGTAGTATGTCACACACAACCACTGTCTGTCTCTCTCTCTTTCTCTATCATCTTTCCTGCAAGTCACTGTGTAGAATTTCCTCCCCCTGATAACGAATCCTGCAGAGGAAAGTAAAGGGAGATGTATAATTCTGTAGTTGAATATTGGGAGATGGTCCATAAGTACAAGCCATACCAGCAGCATCTCCTAGCAGTGGCAACTGTCAATCATGAACAGGGAGCCAGGGAAGTGCAGGTAACAATGAATATGCAGGACTCACTTACTGTGATTGAACTCATCCCAGGGAATTTGCACATAAGTATACAAACTGATATTTTAACATTTCAGCCATGGAAAGGGCGATTTGGGGTTAAGGGCAATGTTTTTTTATTATTATAGTCTTTATTATGGTATAGCATGCAGATATATAAATTAGAGAAAGGGAAAACAAAGTTTTTAGATGTATTTGTCCTACTAACAACAGACACAATGGTATTCTTACACATCTCTCAAAGTACAATACCTAACAACGGCTGCAAAGGGCACAGCAGTGTGAGGACATACCACCAGTGCACTTGGAGAAGCTACAATCCTGTGAAATATAAATCTATATTCCACAGTCCCACAGCTAATAGCAACATACACAAAGGTGTGCTTATACATCTCCCAGGGGACAATAGCTAACACTGGCTACAGAGAGCACAGAGCACAGCAGTGTGAGGACACGCCCCCAATAAACTTGAAGAAAATCCTGGAATATAAATCCATATATCACAGTCCTGCTGCTACTCACAACATACCGAAAGGTAATCATTTCCTCATGGACAATACATAACACTGGCTGCAAAGGGCAGAAAGCACAGCAGTGTGAGGATATGTCTCCAATGAACTTGATTAAATTACAATCCTGGAATATAAATCCATATTTAACAGTACTGTTGCTCCTGCTAAAAACATACACAATGGTAAGATTACACATTTCTCAAGAGACAATGGGGCAGATTAACTTACCCGGTCCAGTTGCGATCCCGCGTCGAGTTCTCTGACGAGGATTCGGGTTCTGCCGCGATTCTCTAAGATCATGCGTACGACTTCCTGCATGTGTCGGTGCTGCGCTGAGGTCCGCCAGAGTTCACCTTCTTCTTCCCGGTGTATGTGAGTGCTATTCTTGCGACAAATTTTTTTTTAAAATTCTGCGGTTTTTCTGAATCCGTCAGGTTTTGCAAGCCAACGCCTATGCGCCACAATCCGATCGCGTGTGCCAAAAACCTGGGGCAATTCAGGGCAAATCCGAAATATTTTGGAAACCCGACGAAAGTGCGTCGTTCGGACGCTTAGCGAATAAGCCACACGGTCTTATCTTAGCTCGTATCCTGAAAGCGAAACCCCAAAGTAAGTGACCTTCAATTCTACAGTTCAGAACTGTAAGAGGAAGTCCAGGACCCGAATGTTTCAGCGCGGCTCCGATTCATTATTCCTGACACTTCCTAAACCTTTCTTACAAAATGACTTTGACAGATTCTCGTCCGCTGATACTTTCATGCCGAGTCAGCAAGAAGCCACTTGTAGCACCCCAGCGACGGAGCAGATGTTACTGTATCTTCTGGGTGATGTATGTCCTTTCATACTGTAACATCCAACACATTCTCAAAGTTCAACAGAATGAAAAGTTTAAGATAAATGGAATAAACGCTGCAGAATTCTGTGACACCGGCCATTTATTATGTATCGTTTGTGTAGTAATATATGTCGCTCATAATACATCCTACTCCAGCCTCATAGTAATGTGTAACTACTGGGGGGAAATAACAAGTCACCAGAGGATCCCACTACAAAACATGGAATACGCCCCGAATCCACAGGAACACATGGAGCACAGAAAATATTGATGAAAAGATAATACACACAGTGATGTCACAGTACAGGGATAATACACACAGTGATGTCACAGTACAGGGATAATACACACAGTGATGTCACAGTACAGGGATAATACACACAGTGATGTCACAGTACAGGGATAATACACACAGTGATGTCACAGTACAGGGATAATACACACAGTGATGTCACAGTACAGAGATAATACACACAGTGATGTCACAGTACAGGGATAATACACACAGTGATGTCACAGTACAGGGATAATACACACAGTGATGTCACAGCACAGAGATAATACACACAGTGATGTCACAGTACAGGGAAAATACACACAGTGATGTCACAGTACAATGATAATGCACACAGTGATGTCACAGTACAATGATAATACACACAGTGATGTCACAGTACAGGGATAATACACACAGTGATGTCACAGTACAGGGATAATACACACAGTGATGTCACAGTACAGATATAATACACACAGTGATGTCACAGTACAGAGATAATACACACAGTGATATCACAGTACAGGGATAATACACACAGTGATGTCACAGCACAGAGATAATACACACAGTGATGTCAAAGTACAGGGATAATACACACAGTGATGTCACAGTACAGGGATAATACACACAGTGATGTCACAGTACAGGGATAATACACACTGTGATGTCACAGTACAGAGATAATACACACAGTGATGTCACAGTACAGGGGTAATACACACAGTGATGTCACAATACAGGGATAATACACACAGTGATGTCACAGTACAGGGATAATACACACAGTGATGTCACAGTACAGAGATAATACACACAGTGATGTCACAGTACAGGGATAATGCACACAGTGATGTCACAGTACAGGGATAATACACACAGTGATGTCACAGTACAGAGATAATACACACAGTAATGTCACAGTACAGGAATAATACACACTCTGATGTCACAGTACAGGGATAATACACACAGTGATGTCACAGCACAGAGATAATACACACAGTGATATCACAGCACAGAGATAATACACACAGTGATATCACAGTATAGAGATAATACACACAGTGATGTCATAGTACAGAGATAATACACACAGTGATGTCACAGAACAGGGATAATACACACAGTGATGTCACAGCACAGAGATAATACACACAGTTATGTCAAAGTACAGGGATAATACACACAGTGATGTCACAGTACAGGGATAATACACACAGTGATGTCACAGTACAGGGATAATGCACACAGTGATGTCACAGTACAGGGATAATACACACAGTGATGTCACAGTACAGGGATAATGCACACAGTGATGTCACAGTACAGGGATAATACACACAGTGATGTCACAGTACAGAGATAATACACACAGTGATGTCACAGTACAGGGATAATACACACAGTGATGTCACAGTACAGAGATAATACACACAGTGATGTCACAGTACAGGGATAATACACACAGTGATGTCACAGTACAGGGATAATACACATAGGGGCTCATATACTAAGGGCTCCGTGGGTGCATTTCCGTTGGGTTTCCTGAATTTTTCAGTTTTGCGCCAAATTCCGCCGGGATTTTGGTGCACGCGATCGGATTATGGCACATCGGCGCTGGCTTTCATGCGACAGAAATCGGGGTGCGTGGCCATCGGACAACCCGATGGATTCAGAAAAACCGCGGAATTTAAAAAACGAAATGTGTCGCAAGATCAAGCACTCACATACACCGGGAAGACACAGGTGAACTCCGGCGGACCACGGCGCAGCAGCGACACTTACTGGATATTAGGCACACGACCTTAGTGAATCCTGGCAGAACCCGAATCCTTGTCAGAGAACGCGCCGCGGCATCGCGACTGGACCAGGTAAGTAAATGTGCCCCATAGTGATGTCACAGGGGAGGGATAATACACACAGTGATGTCACAGTGGAGGGTTAGTGCACCTATGTAGTGAGTATCATGCAGCACATTTTTTCTTGATCCCACATCATTGAAATCATCTCCTATGAAAGCTACATCTGCGATTTGTCCTCATCTAATAAGGTCTCATTCAAGAAAACTGACTATAACTTTGGCCATACCGTCCATAATCTAGATACCGGCCCCCAGGATGATGATGATGATGATACATTCATTGTTTGCTGTGTATTTAACCAGTTACGTGTCAAGGTAACTTTACTACTTTATGTATATGGTCACCATAGAAGACAGATTTCCCCTCGGGCCCCGGTGCCGCGCAGGCCCCATCCGGCGTCTCTCTCCCCGATGCACGAGAGTCCGGAGAGTAATTATCAGGTATCTGACAGATACATCGTATTGTAGAACTGAATGCTCCGCTAATAGGAAACTGAATGAGTAACCAGAATGTATTCACCTGCTCCGACACCTCCAGTACCAGCGCGCAGGGGACAAGAGCAGCTGATTAAACATCTACACAACACAAGACAATATCTTATGATTTATCGAGGCGATGGAAGGCTGATCACATCATTACACTGCCAAATACCATCTATCACTTTTACTGGGTCTAACGAAGATGGATGACATCCGAAAGGGGAGACGCCAGCTATAAATATATTCATTCTGATCTTCATCTGACTTTCCCCTCCAATAGACTTGCTACAAATCAATAATTGAAGAACGCACTTCTGATGCTTTGTTATAAATGATTTTGGGGAAGAGAAATGTGTTTGCCGTAATGACAAAAGAGAAAGTGTAAGTAGGAGATGAAAGGACTGTACACCGAGGCTCGAGAGGAGAGAAAATAAAAGTTTCGCAACTTCTTTTGGCTGGTGAAAACAAATGTTTTTGAAATTACTTTGAAAAGAAGGAACAAGTGGCAACTTGCCATCTTCATTGTTCATGGTGCTGAGTTCTTTGGATTTCAGGCAACTTCCACCCCCCCCCCCAAGGATCCTGGTCAAACTCCGATCTCTAAACCCAACAACAGCAACATTATTATGGATAGAATTAGACTGTTTTTGCCATATAAACTGTTAATGACACATCTATGGACAGTAGTGGGTTATAATATCAGCGGTTTGGGGCGGCTGCCCAGGGCCCAAGCCTTTTAGAGGGCCCATGGCTACCTGAACCAATAGCCAAGTTAAATACTGCTCTATAGATAATAAAAGGAAAGAACCTTCAGCAATTAAATACTCAAACTCTCAACACATATGTAATCAAAGGTACTTCCAGAACCTTTTAAGGTCCACTATAGATCCTCAAACTGCAGAACGGACCCCTGGAGGTCTTGTTTCTACTCCAAATTCGTAACAGGTAAAGTTGTGTGTAAAATCAGCCTATTCAAGTAGAAAACGATCTCGATATCCATGGAGGTCCGGGGACCCCCTTCCCGCAGCAGTTGTCTGCACAGCTCCTCTCATGTATGACTTTGGGAGCAACAAGTGTATAGTCCCGACTCCCACAGAGTTGGATGGAGGTTGGCCGCACATTGGCTGTACTCTCTCTTTATGATCTCCGTCAGCTCTATAGAGATTAATGGAGCAGAACAGTCATGCACGGCCCTCTGCTCCATTAGTCTGAGGTCCGATGGACCCCTCGTTTTCGTGATCTGCACGGGGACTCAACACCGAGACCCCCACTAATCAGCGAGTTCATGAGAAAACCCCTTTAAGGCTGTACCAAACTTGCCGATTGGTTTAGATGGCCATGGACCCCGTCCAAAGTTGTCCCCATTTTGTAACCCGATATTGATCTCCAATTCTATTATTCAAGGAGAGGCCACTGCTCCAACCAATCACAGTCACTGACTTGCCATATGTGTAGAGGTCAGTAATTGACTTGGGCGGTGACCTGACCTGCTTCCATTATACATCTGCAGGAGTCATTCCCAGCTATCTGGGAAGAAGTTGTTTTGGAAAATAACCCAACACATGGAGGGGATTATTTTTTATGGTTTTATGGAACAATTTCCCAAGTTTTCTCATCCCATCTAGGTCATCTACATCAATACCAAAGACTTGATGTCTCAGTGTCCGATGATAATGCCACCAGCACAACGCTCTACCCTTGCAGTATCTCGTGTCCTTTCCATGGTCCACATCCAAACAATCCGGGATCTTCATGTAGAGACGTGACCCCCTGAAGCATCAAGGAAATTACACCCCCTCCGCTGTTGCGGTTTCTGACTCAATATTGACTTTTAGGTGACACTAACACAAATCAGCGACTACCTCATTGCGGGCTGAAGTGTATAGTCGTGCCACAAAGAATTAATTAAAGCTTTGATAGTACAATTAGTGTTAAGTACATATTGTAAAGGCTTCTGCTTTCATGTTTTATGGCTTTTAAGACGGGGGACTGAAGCGTCCCTG
Organism: Engystomops pustulosus; assembly: GCF_040894005.1. Taxonomy (NCBI): domain Eukaryota; kingdom Metazoa; phylum Chordata; class Amphibia; order Anura; family Leptodactylidae; genus Engystomops; species Engystomops pustulosus. Next base: position 110,650,185 of record NC_092418.1, on the reverse strand, counting down.
TCATCAATTACAATAACATTATGGGAATCTTTGCTGACTCAGCAATCCCCTCTCATTGGGTTGTTCTATCAAGTGAAAAATGCTTCAGACAAGAATAATTGTAGGAGCTGGAAGAGAGACGGAAAACCAAACAATGTAACGTGGGCATGTCCTTCCTTATCCTGGCTGTACATGACTTCACTCAATTCTCATATTGATTATACGGCTTTGGGACCTACAACTATTAAAGGGGTTGTCCAGAGGTTGCTAGACATGGCTGCTTTCTTCCATTCATTCTATTCATTCCAATACTTCCGGTTTTGAGCATTGCACCAACTTGAAACTCTTTGGGCGTCATCGATCCTGCTTCAACATAAAGGTAGATCATTGCATATTGTTGTATCATGGTTATTGGGGTTTCCTAAGCTGATGCGGGATTGGTGACCCCACAGACCTTCTAGCTGGGCGCAGTGCCGAAAACCAGAAGTGAAATGACCTATTTCACTTTTGGAAAGCTTCTTTAATTTGAGATTGAATGCAATAGTGCGGTATAATGCCAGCGCCATCAGCTCTGAGTTGAGCACCAGGAACAATGGGGCACATAGTGAGTTCCCCGATGATCCAGCACTGTGCCGCGATCCACGTAGATCCTGCGCCCGATATCCTGCATGTGTCGCTTCCAGCTCAGGTCTGCCAGAGTTCACCATCTTCTTCCTGGTGCATGTAAGTGCTTGGCTTGTGACACAAATTTGAATGTTAAATCCTGCGCTTATCCGAATACGTCGGATCATCCGATGGCCCGCCCCCATATTTCCCTTGCATGAAAGCCCGGCGCTAATGCACCAAAATTCTATTGCATGTGCCAAAAACCTCTTCTAAATGCGGCACACATCAGAAATCAGCGGATATTCTGACGATAGTGCGCCTCAATATATCACATAGCTGTGCATCACAGGGCATGTTCCTGGTTGTTGTTGCAGTTTACAGTGTTGGTCCTCTTGGAACCACAAGAGATATTACAGATTGGATTTGCTACATGACCTTTGATCCAAAGCCTCCAAATTAATTTTTTTTTTCAGATATGTTTTTTTATGTTGTTACATTAAAGGTGTTCTGGGAGTTTTCAATCACGCTGTACTTATTATACTGATATCTTGTTAGATGACAGAGCACTGTCAGATAAGATTTATCATACAGCCTGGTAGTGACTGCTACCTCTGCTCCTCCCTATAACTACACCCTTGCACTATGCTAATATAATAATAATAATAATAATATAAGATAAATCATCTTTATGAATATACCTGGTAACCAGGGATATCTATAATGAGTCAAAGTGGGGCATTGCCTCCTGGGGCTAAATCCAGCAGCTCCTCCCCATGCTTCCTCAGCATGCAGTTATGTCAGGTGACCAGGGTGACATTACTGCAGGTCCTTTAGCCTCCTAACATTAGAAAACTGTACATCATGCATATATCTGATCAAATGAAATTACAGCAGCCTGCAAGGAGGCATGGAGAGGAGTAAAAGTCCATGCAGACAAGCTGTGATTTCATGTAATCAAATATATGCATGGTATAAAGTTTTCTAATGTTATGCGGCATGGAGAGGATTTTACGTCCATGCAGGCATGCATTGAGAGGGATACTATAGGGATAGGGGTAATGATTACTAATGGCAGTTTATTAAAATACTTGTATATTTAATTTAGATATTTTGACCGACAGGTTCTCTTTAAAGGGATTGTCCATGGTTTGTGCCGGTATTGCAGCTCAGCTTAGTCACAATACCACGCACTACACATGGTCAGGTGTGCTGCTGTTTTTGGAAGAAAATAGCCTTGTTTTCTAACTTCTGGAAAACCCCTTTAACTCAACAAAAACCATTCAAAAAGTAATTATTACATCTGTAACTAGAACGGACCTGTCCTGGGATTCACTTCCCATATAGACCACCTCTGAATATTTCATGGAGGTCAAACTACTTAAACTTGTATATCTCCTTCTCAGCCAAGACATTGCATCAATTACAACATAGCGGAGGACATTGGGGAATTGTGGGAAAAGTGATCGGATTTTTCAGCATTATTAATAATGGAACGTGGCTCAAGACTCCAGAACAAAGTGTCAAATATTTCCCGTTACTTCTCGGTCTATAAGGAATGAATCCTGATGGACCAGGGGGAAGGGCTCTGGGTGGGGGGATTACGGTGCTCATCCTTTCCAGACTTCCAGGGTCGGTAAGCCGCAGGTCTCCGAGCCTCTTGTAATGATTTCAGCTTCTATTATATATGAGCCGCTCTGATTCCAGGTGTTCCGGGAAGATAGATCGAGCGTCTCGCCAACAAAGACTTATGATATTAATCCAGTTTAAACACCTCGCTATTGGCACACACAGATATCTCAATATACTAGATAACTGGTGTCATGGAACCGGACCTGGAGGGCGACTGGAAAGAACGCGGGTCGCCACGAAATAACAAGGCAGCTATCAATAATTACATTGGGATTAGGTTCTTATATAGGAGATTCCTTCCAGCTATGGAAGACTTTGTTGTCTACTATGTTTTCTGTGTTTGAATTGTCACAAATCCACGTCCAGCTAATCCAATTATTTCCGCAGTCAGTCCTGTTATTATATTTCATATCCCCCAACAGTGTTTATTATTTTACCCAGGATTGCAGTTTTAATGAGTTTAATGTAGAACTGGAAGAATGGCCTGTGTATATATATATATCCTGCCATCATATCCACAACTTCATAAGACAGTCACCTCGTATGATTATAGTAATTGGAGGATACATGATAAGCTAAGAAAGCATGGTCATGATTTATCTGTGGTGGGAACTGTGAAGTTCTGCAGCAGCTGTGTGGTCTTTTATTTGGTTCTGCAGCATCTCATGTGTGTATTATGATGTTCTTCGGCAGCTGGGATGTGTATTATGAGATTTTGCAGCAGTTGAGGTGTGTATTAAGAGATTTTGCAGCAGTTGAGGTGTGTATGATGAGGTTGTGCCCCAGCTGTATTGTGATGTTATGCAGAAGCTGAGCTGTGTATTTTGAGGTTCTGCAGCAGCTGAGGTGTGTATTATGATGTTCTTCGGCAGCTGGGGTGTGTATTATGAGATTTTGCAGCAGTTGAGGTGTGTATTAAGAGATTTTGCAGCAGTTGAGGTGTGTATGATGAGGTTGTGCCCCAGCTGTATTGTGATGTTATGCAGAAGCTGAGCTGTGTATTTTGAGGTTCTGCAGCAGCTGAGGTGTGTAATATGATGTTCTGCAGCAGCTGAGCTTTGTATTATTATGTTCAGCAACAGCTAAGGTGTGTATCAAGGGGTTCTGCAGCAGTCCTGTATTATGAGGCTCTGCAGCAGCTGATGTATAATGTATTATGTTCGGAAGTACCTGAGGTGTGTATTACGAGGTTCTGCAGCCGCTATGGAAGTGTTTTATGAGGTTTTGCAAAAGCTAAGGTGTGTATTGTGATGGTATGCAGCTGCTGAGGTGTGTATTGTGATGTTATGCAGCAGTTGAGGTGTGTATCATGAGGTTCTGCAGTACCTGAGGTGTGTATTCAAATATTCTACAGCAGATAAGGTGTGTATCGTGAGGTTCTGGAGTAGCAGAGGTGTGTATTATAATGTTCTTCTACAGTTGAGGTGTGTATTATGATGTTCTGCAGTAGCTGAAGTGTGCATCATGAGGTTCTGCAGCACCTGAGGTGCGTATTGTAACGTTCAGCTACAACTGTTGTGTGTATTATGATGTTCTGCAGCAGCTGAGGAGTGTATTATGATGTTCTTCAGCAGCTGAGGTGTGTATCATGAGGTTCTGCAGCAGCTGAGGTGTTTATTGTAATATTCTGCTACATCTGGTATGTGTATTATGATGTTCTGCAGCAGCTGAGGTGTGTATTAAGATATTATGCAGCAGATGAGGTGTTTATTTAGAGGTTCTGCAGCAGTTGTATTATTAGAAAGGATCTTAGACACTAAACCCGGGGGTTATTTATCTTGGGTTTCCCCCTTTTTCTTATATTTTGCAAGCTTTTTGGGTGCATTGGGGCCAAAAATTGCAACTTTTTCTCCTGCCCGGCAAAGTGAATTCAAATGTGGACACCTAAAAAAAATTCACTCCCCACCTGGTGTCAATAAAGATCAAAATGTGTTGCTCAATAATTTCCATAATAATAGTTTCACATGGAAGATGTATCAACCTCTAAGATACAGCAAACAAGCCCCACCCCTGCCCCACCCAAAACAAAACAAGACAGGAGCAAGTTTTCAGGGTTAAAGATCAATGATGCCCCTATTGCCTATGTTTTTCTTACACCAGGAGGGGATTGGAGCGGATTTGCACCTAATTTTTTTAAAACATTTTTGAGAAATTACATCTTCAAAAATCTGGATTAATGTGAAAAATCTGAAGTCATTTGGTTGCAGTGAAATTGGAATTGGGTTGGAAAAAGTGGCAAAATGCGACAATTGTGAGACATTTAGATCCGAATGCCGCACTTTTGTCGGGTTTCCCGAATATTTCCGATTTGTGCCGAATTGCCCTGGGATTTTTCCGCACGCGATCAGATTGTGGCGCATCGGCGCCGGCTTTCACGTGTCAGAAATCAGGGGGGCGTGGCCGTCGGACAACCCAACGGATTTGGAAAAAGCACAGAATTTAAAAAGCGATTTGTGCCACAAGATCAGCACTCACATGCACCGGGAAGAAGATGGTGAACTCCGGCGTCATTTACTAAGGGCCCGAATCGCGTTTTTTCCGGCGGGTTACCCAAATTTTTCCGTTTTGCGCTGATCTTTCCTGAATTGCCCCGGGATTTTGGCGCATGCGATCAGATTGTGGCGCATAGGCACCGGCGTGCACACGAGGGAAATCGGGGACATGGTCCTACGGAAACCCGACGGATTCGGAAAAACAGCTGCATTTTTTTTAAAAAAGTGTCGTTGGACACACGCTTACCTGCACCCGGCCTGGCTTGGTGAAGTTCAGTGCAATCCGACAAACTTCAGCGCAGCAGCGACACATGGTGGACGTCGGAGGAACTACCTTAGTGAATCGCCGGAAGACCCGAATCCACCGCAGAGAACGCGCCGCTGGATCGTGAATGGACCGGGTAAGTAAATCTGCCCCAATGATATAATGGAATCAAATATCTGATATATAAAGCTGAGTGTGTGTATGTATGTATGTATACATATATATGTCCGCTAAAGGAATCTGTACTGTTGCGTTTACAGTCACCAAATTTTGTACAGCCGCTCTCTGTGACTCAGGAAACGTTGTAGAACAGGTTTTGACCCCAAATTTTCACCCCATGCTTTCCAAAATCCTCTTATTACCTACCATATGCAGGAGCCATTGTCTGCTGCTGCTGCTGGGGCAGTTAGAAGCTAAGCCGTGATTGGCTGCTATTCTGCCACAGGTCATTAATATCAGCTCTGAGCTGTGATTGGTTACTATAGGCAAGGAGTATAAGACGCTTATGTGTGAGGTAAGATGGATAGGGATACAGAGATAGGGGGAGATTAATCAGAAATGTCTGCGGAAAAACTGTTCCAGTTGCCCATGAAAACCAATCAGAGATCAGATGTAATCATATAAACAGCTGTGGGAAAATAAAACTTGACCTCTGATTGGTTGCCATGGTCACCTAAAGCAGTTTTTTTCTCAGACACTTCTGATAAATCTCTCCAAAGACAAAGTGACAGTCAGAGACAGAGACAGTCACTGGAATGAGAGTGTTCCCGAGACAGACAGTCACTGGAATGAAAATGCCCAAACAGACAGTCATTGGAATGAGCGTGCCTGTGACAGTCACTATTAGAATCTGCCAGAGACAGACAGTCACTAAAAGAGACTGCCAGAGACAAACAGTAACTGAAAGAGACTGCCAGAGACAAACAGTCACTGAAAGAGACTGCAAGAGACAGACAGTCAATGAAAGAGACTGACAGAGACATACATTCAATGAAAGAGACTGCTAGAGACAAACAGTAACTGAAAGAGACTGCCAGAGACAAACAGTCACTGAAAGAGACTGCAAGAGACAGACAGTCACTGAAAGAGACTGCCAGAGACAGACAATATTAGTGAGAGAAGGTCAGTGACACAGACAATCAGAGACAGTCTGAGACAGTCTTTAGATACATAGAAAATATTTTTTGTTGTCCCATTCTATTTTTTATAGTTAAAAGCAGTTTTTTACTATCCTGAGAGCTACAGCTAGTACAAAATAAAATAGGATTCTGTGTACATTTTGTTCACCTATAATAACTGTGTAATCTCCCCAGGGGATCTCTTGTAGTAACATACAGCGCTACGGTCCTGCCTAACGCGCTTCACTATGTGACACTTATCAATCATACATCTATATATAAACCCGTCTCTACATCTCCCTTCAGGTAATATGATCATTAAAGCGATTTTCAGATCATTTACATTTGCACTTTAATCCCTTCGGTAACATCCCTGCCCCTCCCCCGCCGCCCCATGAACGTGATCATATGAAGTCATCTCCGGAATTGAACCGATTCCAAAGACTTTTTATGGACTTCACCATCCAAGATCAACAGGAGGAACCACAGAGTAATCACAACTGGTAAGAAATCAATGAAAATCTGGAAACATTTTATCTCCTAGGATTGGATCAGTTAACAATTCGGCAGCCATAGGGCTACATACGGAAAAGTTTCTGATAGGTAAAGTATTTCTTCCAATGTAGGAAATATCTGCGCTATTATTCAGTGTATGATTATTTACAATGCTCCCAATCTGCGGATATTTCAGGGATTATGATGGAATAACAAGCCTACGGATACAAATGTAACCATCACGATACATAATAACAACTGTAATTGCTGGTTTCCACATAAAGCCGCTTCTATGCAATCCCAGATATTGACATTTTTCTCCCCTTTTATGAATATGACATGAAATTATGTGCAGCCATTCATTCCCCGTCATGCTGGTATAAATGCCTATGGATCCAGGTGAGACCCGGGGTAGGGGCTGTATTAGCGATACTGTGCCTATTCTCATACTAAAGCACTTTGCCTCTTCTGTACTTGCAATTTGGTGTTATTTGGAAAAATACAGTTCTAAAAAATGTTTATGGAGAATTCTACAGCATAATATATTTTAGTGAAAAAAATGTAAAGCTGCATTAAAAAAAAAATCCTTTCTTTTAATTGATGACTTATCTTCATTAGGCTTGTTTTTTGTGAGATAGGTCGTATATATCAATAACCCTTAGCCGCCAGTGGACGTACATGTTCTGCATCCTGTGGCAAGTGTTGTAGGGAGAGGAGCGAGTCCTCTCCATACAGGGAGGGTGTGTTGCAACAAACACCCACTGCTAACATCCGTGGTTGATGCTGATACCGATTGCAGTTCTTAACCCTTTAAATGCCTCCAAAAGTGTGCCGCCATTTTGTAAAAAAAAAAATGTAAAGGTTCATAGAAAAAACAAAACATAAATACCAAAAAGTTTAAATTACCCCATTCCTTAGACTAATATTAAAATATACATTTTTTTTATTATAAACATTAGGTATCACCATGTCCCAAAATACCCCATTCTATCAAAATATAAAAATGATTATTGGTTAATCCTGGGGAAAAAAAAGTCCAAATATTTGTATCAACACTTTTTTTGCCATTTTGCAACTTATAAAAATTGAAATAAAAGGTGATCAAAAGGGTGAGCTGGTGCCGGTGCTTACTTTCGTTAGTGTTATTAACCGCTGTATCGCGGTTTTAACACTTTTTAAAGAGCGCACGCAACGTTTCCTATGTAGGCGCGATCGTGCGCACGCAACGTCTCCGGCATTTCCTATGTAGGCGCGTGCAGGATCATGTGCATGCAGCGCCGAAGCAGCTTCTGCTATAAACTTTAAAAATAAAGGTTAATAACTAGAGATGAGCGAGTATACTCGTCCGAGCTTGATGCTCGTTCGAGTATTAAGGTACTCGAAACGGCTCGTTGCTCGGACGAGTATTTCCCCTGCTCGAGATCGAGCATTTAATTAAAAAAACACAGTGAAGAACAATGAAGAATAGAATAAAAACAGTGAACACAGTGACCACAGGATCATTTAAGTGAAAAACACAGTGAAGAATAGATTACAGATGTTCGGCACATCTGCTTACTTGTCGGAAGATACACGTGGAACGGGGAGACATCGGGCGCAGCAGAGACACATCGGGCGCAGCAGAGACACATCGGGCACAGCAGAGACACATCGGGCGCAGCAGAGACACATCGGGCGCAGCAGGGAGACATCGCGCCCAGCAGGGAGACATCGCGCGCAGCAGAGAGACATCGCGTGCAGCAGGAAGACATCGGGCACCAGGGAGACATCGGGCAGCAGGGAGACATCGGGCAGCACGGGGGAGACATCGGGCAGCACGGGGGAGACATCGGGCAGCACGGGGAGACATCGGGCAGCACGGGGAGACTTCAGTGGAAGAAGAGGAGCGGATCCCGGGACAGCGTATCTCCTCTCCCGACAAGTAAGCAGATGTGCCGAACATCTGTAATCTATTCTTCACTGCGTTTTTCACTTAAATGATCCTGTGTTCACTGTGGTCACTGTTTTTATTCTATTCTTCACTGTTCTTCACATCTGCTAACTTGTCGGGAGATAATATACGCGCGGAACAGTGAAGAATAGATTGCAGATGTTTGCATACATCTGATCACTTATCAGAAGACATTCCTTTTCAATTAAATAACACATTTTATTCCCGAACCATGGTCCCTTTGAAAAATGCTCGAGTCTCCCATTGACTTCAATGGGGCTCGTTATTCGAGACGAGCACTCGAGCATCTGGAAAAGTTCGTCTCGAATAACGAGCACCCGAGCATTTTAGTGCTCGCTCATCTCTATTAATAACACTAACGAAAGTAAGCACCGGCACCAGGTGACCCTGAGATGGTGCTCGGTATTTACATCTTACCCCTACCATTTGAAATGGTAGGTTTCCTTTAAAACATAAAACAACTATAATATAAATTTGATCCGTGATGTGACCAAAATTAGAATAAAGGAAATGTGCCATATGTAGAGAACAGATAAAACCCTAAAAACAGAGCCAACAAGAAAAAGGCGAAAAGGAAGGGGTTAATCAATTTTTCTGTCTATTGCTATTATGGCACTTTAACCCCCATTGGGTTAAATGAAATAATATTATTTGTATATCATTCATTTTGGATTCCACCAAACAAATTAGGCAGAATTTTTTGGATGCTTTTTAATTTTCAGAGGCAACCAAAATATAGGATTGATTTGGTTTTGTGAAACGTTACAATCCCAAATCACACTTAGTTATCAGGGCTTTCTAGGAATCCTTTAAAATACTCTTAGTCCCGGGTTGGAAAGTTACTTATCTTGCTCCAGGTCCCACTTCCATCGTTGCAGAAGTTGCGGGGATCATAGGACCCACTTCAGCCAATCAGATATCACTTTTTTTTTATATTATCTTGACTGTGTGTTCACCACCAGGACTGTGGTGCCGAAGAACCTGAGACTACTGTAACACTGCAACTAGGAGGGTAAGGGTAACGTCCGAGCCAAAACGTCCTTCGTAAGGGTAACATCCAAGCCAAAACATGCGGCAGATTAGGAAGCATTAATTTGTTTGCATTTTCTGCGTGTGAACTGTGACTTATGTTTCTGCTGTTTTGATTTACTGAGCCACATCCTGCTCTCTGCAATTCATCTCTATCCTGCTAAGAGTTACCTGATCAGGTATCTGGATCTGCTTTATACACCTGCCCAGTCCCATCAGATTTGGCTGGTTATATTACATATGTCAGCTTTGTTTCTTGCTTGTGCTATTGTATTCTATTGCTTGCTCCGGTTTTTGATCTCGGCTTTGAATTATCAACTACCACCTCCAGACTCCGATTCTGTTTGGTTCTCATTGTGACCTGGACCTCTGACCTCGCTTCAGTGTTATTTGTTTCATGTCTGCACTCTGACTTAGGGAGGGAACAGTGCCCAGTTACTTTCGACCGCTAAGGGTGGGGCCAGTAAGGTGACTCCTTGGGAGGGCTCATCTTAGGGTTCACTTTCCTGTCTGACCTCTCTGCACCGCTTGCCACCCTCCTTACAGTAAGTAAACTTTTTGACCATTTTTATCTGGTGACCTCAGGTTTTTTGTGGATGGCACGTGGAAAAATTTATTTCGTACATGAAAAAATCCGAGCTGGTCCTGTCGTCCATGTTTGTGAGTAGAGCCTTCTAGTAGAAGACTATGCAAAAGCGAAAAACATGGAAGCCAAAATGACAACACATAGATGCCATCCACATGTGGACAGTATTTATGGTTCAGTTTCCATGTGACCCTTGAAGAGGTTGGGAGAAGCTACTGACATAATTTCCCATCCAATGGTTGACATGCAGATAACACTCGATTTTGAGGACATACATCTCGGGAAAAACAAATTGAGATTAATTGTTTGCAGACCAAGAACAGCGCATGTACATGACCTAGGTGTGAGAGCGGAGAAAGACCAGTAGTGCCGGTGCCAGGCATGACTACGACCCCACAACAAGATGGGACAACCTATGCAACAAACAGAGGCATCTTAAGTTTGTAGGAACCGGTAGAGGGAACATACAAGGAGGGTTCACTGAATATTTTGTCTGTGCTCTGCATCTCATACACATCCACATTTGCCAAAGAAGGAGTGAGATTGTGATGATGGATGCCTGATAAATTTACAATACAAAGTGTCGAAATTCATTCTTTTTCATTTCCCAAATAAACAGATTTAATTGGAATTAATCATTGCACAATGCTGTTGGCAACTGCTTCAATGCCACAGATCAATGAATGATATCCACCAGCCCAACTTTTTCAAAAACTTTTTTTTTTTTAATTTTTCCCTTCCGGCAGCTCTCGGGCTAGTCAGGATATCGGAGATAATGAGCTGGCATTGTTGATGTTTGTGAGTTGCAAACCTTTTCACTGCAAAAGTGTCAGATAATGGGATGTTTATGAATTCTAAATCACTGTTCGGCGGCCGGGAAGTGGGTGACATAATGCGCCGATATAAATCTGTTTTTAGTGAGCGGGGGAAACGTGAAATGAAAGAACTGATTTGATGATATAAATCTTTTAAGTTAAGGCAAGGAAAAAAAAAAAAAAAGCTGAAATCTTGTGCCAATGGAAATCTGATGAATGGAGTTGCTGCCTGTAGACGGACCTGTCACTTCCTGATGCAAATTTGATAAAAATGAAGATTGATTAATGTGAAGAAGGGAAGGTGCGCTAAACGCATTGGGTGTCGAGGATTACGGGACCTGACTTAAAAGACATCTTTTCCCTTCTCTTTGAAGTTGCTATCTGCTATTTTTGGATACAGTCATCTCTGGGCTCCAATTCTGCCTCATCTTAAAATAGTCTCTCTTTCTCTTTTTTCATGTTAGATCGACTCGAGGACTCGAATGCAGAACTCTGCTCACTACATTCATAGCAAATATGTTCTCGTTCCATTTTACAATCAAAAGGACGCTCTGTCGGCTGATGGGGTAATTGTTACGAATTTACATGGCCTGTCAATGTGCATTTTAATCAGAAAGAAAAAAAAAGTGACCTCCTCAACCTCTCCCTGGAAATCTTGATGGGGTATTCCTCCCACGCAGACAAGATTTTTAAATATACTCAGGACTACAAAATAACACATTCTCTAATTTACTGTTATTAATAAAAAAAATACAGCATTTCACAGATATAAGTCCAACCTGTCTCTATCAGTCCTGGTGTACACAATTTTGGTTGCCCCAGGATCTGACCGTAAATTTTCTAACTATGGTTGGATTCATCTCATGAAAAGCTTCTCTTGTCTGCACACTGCAGTGCTCTTTGCCTCCTGCCCCTCCCCCCTGCATTAAAAAAAACAGCCCAGACACAGGCACTTCCTGCCGGCAAGTATGCAGAGGCTTACTCTGCAAGCTACAGACAGATAAGGTCTTTATAACAGAGATGACTATGTATTTTATCGATGAGGTGAAGGAACAGAGCGGAGAGTGTCATTGGCCCACATTTACCAAGATGCTTGCACCAGTTTTCTGGCGGACTTTGCACGTCTTTTCAGTGCAAACTGTTTGCACAGGTATTTAAGAAGTGCCTGTACCACATATGTGTTGCACCAACTGTTTTGTGGCGCTGCTGCACTATTTTTCATGTGACACAAATTTCTGGAACTCAAGGGGTGTTCCTGGGGACAATGCTCCACATCTAGGATGCAAAGTCTGACAGAATTGTGTCACATGCCGCATGCTAAAAGTGCACCAAAAAAAAGTTGTTGCACTTTGTCGGAGCTGTGCAGGGGGCACCAGATTCATGAAGAACGGGTGCCAGAAATCTTGAATCTAATGCGCTTTGCACACTACACAGGAAAACTGCACATATTACAGACTGCACAGTTCTTAGTAAATGTGGGCTATTGGGGCACATTTACTTACCCGTCCTGCTGAAGCCGCCAATCCAGAATGTCCGACGAGGATTCGGGTCTGCCACGATTCACTAAGATCGTGCGTCCAATTTCCTGCATGTGTCGCTTCTTCCCGCTGCATGTAACTGCTGATCTTGCAACACAATTTGGTTGTCCGAATCAGTCGGGTTGTCCAACGTCCACGCCCCCCGATTTGTGTCACATGCATCACGATCTGTTCGTATGTACCAAAAACACGGGGGCAATTCAGAGCAAAACGGTAAAAAGTCGGGAAACCCAACAAAAATGCGGTGTTCAGACCCTTAGTAAATGTGCCCCATCGTGTTATATATCCATCTTATCATCTCTCATCTCTGTTCTGTGTCATCTTTTTTTCCTGTGGGTCAGATACTAGTAGAATGTTCAGAAGCTAAATAAAAAGGTAGATAAACCCTATATCCTGATAATCTAAGCACATTGTCAGCACACAGTGGGCAACATTTATCAAAAATAGTGCAAATGGTTGGAATGCTCCTTTAAGTGCAGAAATCTGTATTATGTCAGGAATAGTGCCGCCATCTTGTGCGGCACACTTGTGGAGTGGAAACTTCTTAAATACATATGCAAGCAGTTTGCACTAAAAAGAAGATGCCAAGTCCGACAGAAAACTGGCACAAGGATTGGCCAAATAACTCATAGCTCAGAGGGATCATGAAGTGGATCTTACCCTGACTCCACTGAGTGATAGGACAAGAAACAGCAACAAAACTGACCAAAATTACAAAGTAAGGGGTTAAAAATGATTTTTTTTTTTTTGTGTAAACATCATTAGGGGATTTCAATTTGAGAAGTTTCTTTCATGGGCAAAGCCCTTTAACTCGTGGTGATTCCAAGGCATCTGCCTTTGGTGCTTCATATTCCAGATGACATTTCGAGCCCTTCTGACCAGGTTCTGCTTTATGGGATCATTACTTCATCCCGTACAGTTCCAGGAACATTCTCAGAGAGATAATAAAAGTATTTGCAAATTGTAATCTGGAAGTATATGAAGCATGGAAAAAGAGTAGTACGCCATAAATACAAAATACAACACCTAAGGACTTGTTTTTATGCTTCTTTAGAGCAGTAAAATAAAAGTGCCAAAAAGTGGATGGTAAAGTTGAGAGCAGTAAACCTAATTCTGCCGAACTGGTGATATATGGCCATGTATGTCTCCCCATATATAACGGAATAGATAATGGTCAGTGATCAGCACATTCCTAATACTATCATTATCTACAACAGGTCAAGTTGGCTTTTTATATGTGCTCGATGTTAACCCCAACCTGCAGTCTACAACGGCTTCAGTCTCTTACTATATCTGGTGGACGATTGGGCGGGTGGATAATTCTAGACCAGGCCTGACCACATGCTGACCCACTTGGCGTTCCCCTCTACGCCCCCTCCACACCCACTTGATGTTAAGTTGGTGTAAGGGAGAACAAAGTCACAATTCCTGGAATCGCAACTATTTCTAGGTTCACATGCCAAAAATAATCCCCCTTATGTTGGTGCTTAAATTAGAGGAAGTCATAATTGTAGCCTAATGTTACAAATGTAATAAGAAATTTTAACATCCTTTTTTTTTTACTTTTAATTGAAATCTTAATTTTTTGAAAACCGGTAAAAAAATCAATTAATAAAAAAAAAACAATTGCCGGCCAAAGGCAAAGTCAAGGTGAAATACTTCCTTACTTCCATACCAACACATTCTAAGGTGATTAACATTCTAAAAATAATATATATTACGTGTCTGTGCCATCTATCATGTCATCTATGGTCTGTGTCTTCTTGTGGACAGCTCTGCTGTCGGTTAAAGGAAACCTGCCAGGCACTTCTAGCCTCCCCAAGCCAAAGGTCCTACCTTATTTACTGTACTGAGTTGCTCTGCATGATGGTATTGAAATGATTCCGCCTCTTCTGTAAATTATAAAATGACCCCCACTCTGCATTGGAATCCTGTGAATTGAGTCAGGTGCTCCTGAGCTGAGTCAAGCTGCCACACCCCTTCCTCCTCTATCCTCCCTTAAACACACCCCTGCACACCTCCTGCACATATCCCATTTCTGTGCTTGGGTGTCTGCAGTAGGCATACAGGGGTGTGAAAAACATTAGGTCAGAGGAGGAAAAGGATGTTGCAGCATATAACTCAAATCACAGGATTAGAATGCAAAGTGGGGGGAGGGGAGGGGGGTCATTTTTATAATTCACAGGAGCCGCTGACTCACTTCAATATCATCATGCAGAGCATTTCTTCAATTGGATGTTATTAACAAAAATGTTCCTGTGTGAAGATAATTTCTCATAAAAGTGGCCATGCTGTCCCTTAGAAACCAGATAGCTTCCTTGGATATGACCACCTCACATTTTGGCAGCACTGGCCAGACATGTACTATCGAGTCCTGCCTGACCATCTGGTTTTAGTGATCATTACCACAGGACGGCTGTGCGATATGCAGTAACTCCCGGATATTTCATATACAAAAACCCTTTGTTTCTTTGTGCATTCCCTCCAGCAGAGGTGGCTGTATCCAAGGACACAGTCTTGTTTCTAAGGGACCATATCACTACATTTATGAGAAATAATCTTCACACAATTAAAAAAAAATAATAACATGTAATTGAAGAAATGTTTATATATGGCAGATTAATGAAACTGAATGTAAGTGCCCAGACAAGAATACCCCTTTAAGCATAGGTCATCAATATTAGATCAATGTTTGCCCTACATTGGGCAAACATCCTACTGACTAGCAGACCTCCTGCTGACTAGCTCACGGACAGAACCTCAGTCTTCAGAAGAACGTTGTAGTCTCTTTACTCTCTTCAAAATTGGGCTGAGCAGCAAAAAGGCCAAGACACCAAGGACCATGATGTCATAGTCTCAACCGAGCAGTGCTGACACTTCAAACAGCTGATCAATGGGGGTTCTATGCATTGAACTAACAAAAGTCTGATATTGAGGACTATGGAATGGTAATTAATACTTTAGACCCACAAAAAAACTCAACTCTACCGAGACTGAAGGAATAGAATGTGGGCAGGATAAGGGCATCTGTACGATTTGGGCAAAGAAAATTTGCAGGGGTCATGGGACTCTCTTTGGCCATTCAGTGGTCATTGGGGCTTGTTCTATGACATGGTGGCCATTAACTGTGAATGTGTAATACTACACCTCTCCTGTGGAGGCACTGCTGGGGAATTGAGAACTTGTACTCTGGATGTACCCACGACTAGCAGATGATCACTGGTAGCTTTAGCACTAGGACAACACATGTTCAGCTTATTGCCTTCTCACTAAATTTATAACTAATACAGAAGAGTCAAAGCACAAAATATTAAAGCTAAATGAAACATAAAGATAAGATGCACCTAAAGAACATGGGAATTAGAAAGTCTTGCTTTACTGTTTTTTAAATCTACTTTGCCAATGCAAATTCCCCGCCATCCGCATTTGATGTTTAATTCATATTTCTAAAATGGAGATGAAAATAAGTTTTTTTGTTGAGAATTAAATTAAACATAAGCCCCAGAGACTGCAATTATATAGTTCCATCTCAAGAAAATTAGCAAGCAACTTGTTAAAAAACAATCCTAACAGGAAATAAAGCAACAGCAACAAATTAAAGTCCAGGATGTCTGATTATATGTTCTTCAACTACAGGATCTCAGCAACAGAGGAGATAGAAGGTCGGGTCATTAACTCTTCCCAAACCAGTGCTTATATAATGGAACAGATTCAGTCTTAAAGGAAACCTACCACTGCCGGCATGATGAAATCATGCGAGCAGACCACCCGGTAGGCTACTTAATGCTGATGCCGGCACATAGTTTTGTTAGGCTCGGCGAACTTTAGTTTAACTAAAAAAACTATTTTCTTACATATTTAAATGAGCCTTCCGGTGCTACCCTGCTTCATTTTCGGGCTGGCGATGGCTTCCGATGTGTAATTACTCCCGCCTCCTTCATATTACCCGTCCTCCTTCAGGTGCCGAGAGCCGTGACGTCACCAAGCTCTCGGCACCTATCACCGGCCGGCTGTGCGAGACTTAGTGTCTGCGCATGCGTGATAGGTGCCGAGAGCTTGGTGATGTCACGGCTCTCGGCATCTGAAGGAGGAATAATTAAACATCGGGAGCCATCGCCAGCCTGAAAATTACGCAGGGTAGCACCGGAAGGCTCATTTACATATGTAAGAAAATAGTTTTTTTAGCTAAACTAAAGTTCGCCGAGCCTAACAAAACTATGTGCCGGCATCAGCATTAAGTAGCCTACCAGGTGATTTGCTCGCATGATTTCATCATGCGAGCAGTGGTAGGTTTTTCTTTAAGTTCTTTGTAGATAGATAGGTGATGAGTATCTGATCGGTGAGGGTCGATTGCATAAAAGGAAAATTCTGGACCAGGACCCTACTGTCAATCAATTTACAAGATATCTTGTACACGAGTGATAATATGAAGTTGGGCCGGCTATTAAACTATCACATTTTTTTAAGAATGTTTCTATTTACAAAAATGTAAATGTTATTGGCAAAAACTTATTTTGTCTTTGTTTTGACGACAAACATGTTGGAAGTATACAACTTAAAGGATGGTAGACATCAGATTACCTGATGGTAAATGATTATTACTTACCTCCCCATCCCATTCCCCTGTGTCCCAAGCTTCATTTCTTATATCTTTGCATGGCTGCGTTTCTGTAAAAAATAAGTTTATAATACATGCAAATTAGCCTGTGGTGCTCTGCAGAGCACCATCAGGCTCCACCTTAATATAATGCCAGCCACATTCTTAGAGCCGGCATTATCATTGGCTCTCTTTTCAAGTCTCACCGGCTCTCAGAACGGGGCTGGCAGGGCCCCGGTGAGAGCATAAATATATTACGGTGGAGCCTGATGGTCCTCCGCAGAGCACCACAGGCTAATTTGCAAAACGTATAAACTTCTGAAAATCCAGCCATGCCAGAATATAAGAAATTATGGTTTGGACACACGTAAATGGATAGGTATGTAATAATCATCTACCATAAGGTAATCTGATTGTAGTTGTCCTTTAAATCAGTATTCCTACAGTATTTCCTTAGAAATTCATGGAATATGCAGAACAGGAGTCAACTGATCCCAGACCCAATCAGTGTGAATACTACTAGCCACCACTACCAATTGAATAGTAAATGTATTGGTTGCAATCACAAAAAAAACTGTAAAACCTTATCCCCATATGGGTCAATGTAGGAGGGTGCTAGATGTGATGGCCTGCAACTAATCGGCCAAGAGATGTCTTCATTGGACATCTCTTCAGAGTGTAGAGGTTAGACCTTCCCCATCAGACATAGCATATCATGTGGATGTCTAACATAGGATTACCCATTAAGTGGAGGCATTGTTGCACCGGGTTTCTTTGGGCCTACCAAAAATGAGGTCCCATCATTCGGAACTAGATCATAGAAGACCTTAATGTATTTTATAGCATGGGACTCCTTGAACCCATTATTTCTTTACAGCCTTGGCCCACCTGGAGCCGTGGTGGGATCCTCTTTTAGGGTACATTCAGACGAACGTATACGTGTGGGTGAGAATAAAGCGGAGTGCAGGAGAGAGAAGAAGAGTGAGCGCTGCTCAACCCTCCCCTAACCATAGAGAAACGAGCAGCCAGCATTGCCAAGTATAGAACATATCCTACTAGAGTAGGTTAACCCATTTCATTTCCATCATATTTGTGAACATATCTTTATAACTTCATGTCCCTTACTTTTGTACAGTCGGAGCTATTCATGCACACAACGGCCGCCTGTTTTCAGTGAAGAAAATATATTTTGCTCTCATAAAATTCTAAGGAGCCACAGTTTTAGCAGGAGAAACATCAAACAGATGCACAGATTTGTGCCCTAAGGTGATCCGTGACATCTAACCAAGGAAGCAGTACTTCAGTATCTCCATCCTTACTCTATAAAATAATCAGCAAACGCCTCCCAACTTCATAACATCAAGCAATTAATGCAGTGAAACAAACCTGCTGCACTTCCATGGACCCGAGCCTCCATCACTAAGATTAGACAGATAGAATTAATTCTCTGTTCACGTTGCAGGAGGCTCAGGATGAATGAACAGACGTTGGACAAAATTCTTCGTCTGCTTCTGCTTATACTTGCATTTGTAAAACAAATTCTTCATACAAAGCTCCGAGTCAATGCAACATTAATGAGTACAACATCTATGTCTGAACAAGTCTATGGATTTCTCACAGAAGCCAAATGTAAGATGTTCACGTGCCGGGTTTTAATGGAAGTGTTGGAAATAAGAAAACATATCAAGCGCATCTACACCTCAAGGCTTACTTCCTGGGAAGGGAATCAAGAATGAAGATCTGACTACCATGATACAGGGTCTATAATAAGACAGTCATTAGGGTGCTATTCATTTACTACAAAAAGTAAGCACAACTCTAACTTAAAGGAGAATTCTGTGTTTATCAAGAGCATTTCACTGCAGAAATCCTCCAATAAGGACAACTGGGCAGAAGTGACCCCTGTTCTTGGAATTCATGGGGGATGCATATTATCATGCCCCCAAAAATCGCTTTGGGAAGTAGACAGAAATGCATTGTCTAACCTGCAGGTTTTACATCTTGTTCTCATTTATTGCTTATTTGTATGTCCTTAGTCCAGAGGTGGCCCCAGAGTTATTGTGTGGTTAATTCAACGGGCCAACAAATGCTGATGTAAGACAATGGCTACATTCACACGACTGCAAGCTTGTGGCCATACATACATCCCCATAGACGGCACCATATAATTCCGTACAAGTGGAAAAAATAGAACAAGTCCCATCTTTCCCTGTCTACATGGCTGTGCGGCCTACATCCCTGTACATCCCTATACATCTCCTCCCCCTTTCCAGCGCGCCGCACTTATTCACACATGGCATACATCCATGTAAATGTAGCCTTAGTTGGAGTATCTGATTGCTGGTAACATGACACAGTTGAGGACCAGAAGGACCACAAATAGAGCCACTAGTGATGAACGGGTCCATGGAATTTTGAGTTCGGCCAACTTGAAAGTCTGTTCTGGTCTGGGTTTGGTTACTGAACTCAAACCTATACCTGATCCACACCCCAAGAAATTGGCACCAATCGAGGCTGTTTGCAACTAAATCGATCCGTCGAGTGCACAGTCATTTCGAGCAGGATTGGCACTCCCCATGGCAACATTGTGGATTGCCCTTTCATCCCAAAGCAGCCCAAGCTGGATCAGCAGGCGACTTTGCCCACAGCATTTAAACAGTTACTGATCCCAACCATTGCTGGTGGTGGGTTAATCCAGGCCCAGAACGTTTAATAAAGTTCAGGGTGGTGTGCAGGGAAACCCAACCCAAAGTTTGGTACAACACCAAAAGCCCCCAATATGGAGATTGCCATCATTAGAATTTACATAATGTGAACTGTAGTTTAACTTACAATCCGGTAGATAAAGGCAAACAATAATCAGACTATAATTATGGTTTAACCATGTCAAAACCTTCACGTAATGTTAGGTTCACATAAGTCTATTTTGTTGACAAAGCCAACTATGTCAACCTGCACACATTTATGAAGTCATTATATGATCTACATAAGTGACCTTCAAGCTTTGGTTCTCCTTATTTGTAAAGTTATATCTTACAGCATCCTATGACTACGGAATCCTCGGAATTGTAGATGGTCCTCCACTGGATGGAACCAACCACCTAATTCATACTAGCTAATATGCTTTAATAAAACTGACATCCATTGAGTACTTAAAATCATTCATGAAGTAGAGTTTTATACATCCTATAAATGTAATTCTATGTTCCAAAAAGGTCAAAGTTCACTTACTTTCAACAATGATTTTCCTTCCTGTCCAGTCGTCTTTGATTAATTGGATATTTCCATAATGAGCATCACTATAGAAAATGCGATTACTGCCTTTCTCATTGAAATTGTAATCAAATGCCAAGGAGATGATGTTTTTGAAGTATTCCATGTTTTCATACGGTTGTATGGGTGAGTTCAGATTTGTCTCATCAGAAAGGTGAATACTTTTCAAGACTGTTCTTCCAGAGTACAACAAATAACCCTCATGTTTTAGACAAGTAATCCCATTTTTGGCTAGATATCCATGAGCGCAAGCACACGTCCTTTGCATATTCCCCCGATATAAGCAAATTTGTTGACATCCTCCATTGTTTTTAGCACAGATGTTAGTTCCTGTGGAGAAGAAAAAAATATGAGACATTCTGTGACTGTCGCAGGTCACTGATCATGTTTATTCTACTCTGTTATCGGGTCTCATAAGTATCAACTGCATAAACAGTTTGCATTCTAATTGAGGCAAGTTATATTAGAATTGCATAAAGCTCAGTAAACACCAAAAAAGTTTCCATATTAGGCAGGGGTTGTCCTGTAATATACATTATATATATTGTTGAAGGGGGGAGGGGGAGTAAAATTTAAAAAAAAAAATACCTCTCTTCCCGCTCTTGTTCTCTTGTAATGCCACTAGTCACTGCTGGCTTCAGTTTGTATACAGCCTATACCTTCTGTTTGTAGTTATAGGCCGGTGGTGCATCCACAGTCGTGCTACTGCAAGAGTTTCAGTTTAGCAGAAAGACCATGGCTGTAGACACACCCCAATGCCACTCTCTGTACACAAATGGAAGCCAACAGTGATGGCCAGTACCATGGGACAACAGAAGTGCTAAGTATACATTGCTTTTTTCTTTTTAAAGCCCCCCCCCCACCAGCCATATTTAAAAAAAAAATACTATTCCCGGACAAGCCCAATGGTTTTTCTAGTAACTAATGTTAATGAGCTATTTTTGGGATAGACTTTCAATTTTTGATTGGTGATGGTCTGGCCCCCAGAATCCCTATCCTCTCGCCATCCTGGAGCATGATGGCCCCTAAAATAATATTTGACAGAGTAATAGAGCCTCAAATGTCACTGTGCCATAATGTAGTTTACCAAGACATTTTTGGCTTTGTACATCGCAGAACTATGAAGCGTCTATGTAGAAATTCAAGTATAGGCTTATGCATGACCAGGGTTAAAATCTGCACAGTCCTCAACACTTGCTATTCTAAGTTAACTCGTTTGCTAACCCGTTTTGGAGTCATGACCTCCTGACAGGTGATTTTATGACCAAATCTATGGTGGCACGCCATTGGATGCTGTTGGCCACATACCACCCAAATATTTATGAGTATAGATGAGCATACTGTTGTCCTTGTTAAGTTTTTTTTAACTATTTAGGTATCATTAATTGGATTAACATTAGAGATGAGCGAGTATACTCGTCCGAGCTTGATGCTCGTTCGAGTATTAAGGTACTCGAAACGGCTCGTTGCTCGGACGAGTATTTCCCCTGCTCGAGATCGAGCATTTAATTAAACAAACACAGTGAAGAACAATGAAGAATAGAATAAAAACAGTGAACACAGGATCATTTAAGTGAAGAACACAGTGAAGAATAGAGTACAGATGTTCGGCACATCTGCTTACTTGTCGGAAGATACACGCGGAACGGCAGCAGGGAGACATCGCACACCAGGGAGACATCGGGCGCAGCAGGGAGACATCGGGCGCAGCAGAGACACATCGGGCGCAGCAGAGACACATCTGGCGCAGCAGAGACACATCGGGCGCAGCAGGGAGACATCGGGCGCAGCAGGAAGACATCGCGCGCAGCAGGGAGACATCGCACGCAGCAGGAAGACATCGCACGCAGCAGGAAGACATCGCGCGCAGCAGGGAGACATCGCGCGCAGCAGGGAGACATCGGGCATCAGGGAGACATCGGGCAGCAGGGAGACATCGGGGAGACTTCAGTGGAAGAAGAGGAGCGGATCCCGGGACAGCGTATCTCCCGACAAGTAAGCAGATGTGCCGAACATCTGTAATCTATTCTTCACTGTGTTCTTCACTGTGTTTTTCACTTAAATGATCCTATGTTCACTGTTTTTATTCTATTCTTCACTGTTCTTCACATCTGGTAACTTGTCAGGAGATAATATACGCTCGGAACAGTGAAGAATAGATTGCAGATGTTTGCATACATCTGATCACTTATCAGAAGACATTCTTTTTCAATTAAATAACACATTTTATTCCTGAACCATGGTCCCTTTGAAAAATGCTCGAGTCTCCCATTGACTTCAATGGGGCTCGTTATTTGAGACGAGCACTCGAGCATCTGGAAAAGTTTGTCTCGAATAACGAGCACCCGAGCATTTTAGTGCTCGCTCATCTCTAATTAACATATACATTTTCAAGTTTGTTATAAGTTTCTGCCGATTTTATAAACGTGAAGTATAAAGTATCTTTCATTGTTGACATGAACCCAGTCAAGATCGGAAGGCTTCAGCTTCTGGAACCTAAAGCTTAAGTGGCATAACTTTTACATAGCTACTCCTTATTCTTATGCATGGAGGGAATCCAAACTAGTCGGCTTCTTCTTATAGCATCCATGGGTCTTACTAGAGGTATATGGATATGGTCAACCACAAAGCTACAATATCAAAAATTCCGACAGCCAAATAAAGTCAGAAGCTCATCATATGCTCATCCTCCTGTGGCTTTATTGGAGGATCTTTCATACATTAGTTTGATTTTTAATTTTTTTATATTTTCTTTGAAATGATAAATGTTTTTAACAAGCTATTTAGCTATTAACTTCTTAATACGTACTTACAAAACAAACCTTTAAAAGGAAAGAGCCAGAAGATTAACTTTGTTTTTAGCATTTTGTCTGAGACAAATGAGCGAAAGGCAACTTGAAAAGAAACCCGCTGCCTCCGTGTAATCATCCATATATCGACTCGTCTTTGAACTTAGTCAGAAATGTACAAACATCTTTCTAAATTGAATGAAAGCATTCTCTAATTAACACTCATTCATTGCAGCTAATTAGAAATGGAAGACTCCAAGGATTTTGAAAAGTTTGTGGGAAATCCACTTCAACCAGTCTCAATCTCCAATCAGGAAACTTTTTTGTTTTTCACTTTGCGCTAAATGTTTGTTTTATTCTCTAGATTTTCTGTCTCAGCTTCAAAATTCTTAACTCTTTTACAACTAACACATTTTCTATTGCAGATCAAATTTTTATTCTTTTCTTCCTGATGCTTTGGAACTTTTTATCTCTAAAAAACTTTTTATCTCTAAAGACATATAGACACTGACAGATTTCTTTCATGATTAGCTTCTCTTGTCTGCACACTGCAGTGGTCTCTGCCTCCAGCCCCTCCCACTTGTATTGAAAGACAAGCTCAGACACAAACACTTCCTGCTACCAAGCAGCATGCAGTGTTCACCCTAAAAGCTACAGAAAGGATAATGTCTTTATAGCTTGGAAAGGAGGTATAGTAGAGCCAACTGTGTGTTATAATTGAGATGTAGCAGAGCTGAGAGTCTCATTGGGGGTCATTTACTAAGGGCCCAATTTGAGTTTTCCCATCGTATTACCCGAATATTTCCGATTTGCGCCGATTTTCCCTGTATTGTCCCGGGTTTTTGGCGCACGCAATCAGATTGTGGCGCATCGGCGCCGGCATGCACGCGTCAGAAATCGAGGGGCGTGGCCGAACGATAACCCGACGGATTTGGAAAAACCGCCACATTTAAAAAAAAAAAAATGCGGGACACGCGCTTTCCTTCACCAGTTATAGGATGGTGCATTCCGGTGGACCTCGGGGAACTTCAGCGCAGCAGCGACATCTGTTGGACGTCGGAGGAACTGCCTTAGTGAATCGTCGGAAGACCCGAATCCACCACAGAGAACGCGCCGCTGGATCGCGAATGGGCCGGGTAAGTAAATCTGCCCCATTGTGTTTTTGTATCCAAATCATGGATCTCATCATCTCTCATCTCTGATCTGTCTCATCTCTTTTTTCTATTTTTCAGATACTAGTGAATGTTCAGCAGCCAAATTAAAGTGTAGATAGACCTGTACCCTGATAATCTAATCACATTGTCAGCACACAGCATCTCATAGCACTGAGGGATCAGGAAGTGTCTGCTTAGAGAATCCCCACTCACACTCTGGAATCTTACACTGACCAATCATTGAGTGATAGGAGCTAAAACAGCAATAACACTGAGAAAAATTGTAAAGTAAGGGGATAAAAATTATCGACATTGTGTAAATATCACTTGGGGATTAAAATTTGAGAACCTTCTTTCATGGGAAAACCCCTTTTAATTTTAGATTCATATTTCTAATCAAAGGGCTTGTCTCTTCCTCCGTTAGAAGTATCATAAACAAATGGAAGAAGGATTAGATTAGACATCTGTCCAAGTACAAAAATAATCACATCTAGAATAAGGTCTGATCTTCTACTGGCTTTTGATTTTAATGATTTTAGATTTTTAAGTATTTCTGACCACTGCTGATAGATTGTTTTCTCAACCTACACTCTACAGGGCTGTGACAGATAGCTTTCCTTGACGTCCTGCAGATATAAAGGCCAGGATAGGCAAGAACTATCAATATACTTCAAATGGGACCCTTAAGTGACCCTTCATAGGCAATCACATTAAATAAACTTTGGTTGTACCATCAAATGGGTCAAGAGCAGGTACAATTTTACATCCCTGGGGTATCCCAACCCATGTCAGAAGTCAAAAGAACGAAAATGATTTGTTGTGTTTTACTTAGCCACACCCTTTGTTTGAGTGGCGAAACCAAACTGAACACCGAACACCCATGTGTATGTGGGCAGGAGGTAATTGATGGTCAGGACAGGTTGGATAGCAGTTGTCGTACAATAAAGAATTTGAGCAAAACATATCCAAGGGCTCTCATATGTTTATAGACTGGAAAGCATCTACAAGGAACATCTCTCTCTGATGTTCATCCATGATTTATACCAACAGGAACGTGCCATTATGCTTTATACCATAGGAATCATGGATACGCCACCTCTTCTGCGGTTGTAAAATCAAACACTTGCCCGATTTCCGTACATTTTATAGCTGATGAGCAGAGAACTTACATTAGGTAGAGTCATCATGCTTATTCAATTATTCATATTTTTAATGAGGGAATATTATGCAAGTCTATAAGTGGCTTCTATGCATTTTGTTTATTATTATATCTTCATTTTACATAGACACGGAATTGCCTCTATGGGAAATGTGTTTCTAATGAAGAAGAAGATTCTCACCTTTCTCTCTTGCTCGATTAAAGACTGTTACGTCCTTTAGGTTAATCCCAAGTCCCGTTCTCATGGTCACGGCATCTGAAGCATCATTCTTGTGGCCCCTTCGGATGGAGCCGTTTGAGTGCGCTCTGCCAAAAAAAAAAGGGAGACGGAAAGAGAGAGAGACTATCAGAGTTCAACAATCCTGGGATAATTAAAATCAAACAAGTCGTTAAAATGCACGAGACAGCTGGTCTAGCAGACGGCATGGAAACCTACTTGTATCCGTGACATTGATATGCTTTAGCTTTGAATATCGAAAAATGCCTTTTCGGTGGAAATTACATAGCTCTATGAGATCCTCATTGTGACCTTGCTAAGGAATGGCTAATCCTACAAGGGTGAAGCAGCTGGTGCTGAAATAACATTTTCAGACTCAAATACTTATGGAAAAATAAATTACCTGTCAGACCAGTAGATGTAAGCCCCGAAGACGACAACTGAAAACATATCCACATTGCTCCCTGACAGCACAATCTCCCGATTCCGACCACTCTCAAGGTCGATCCTTTCTATCTTGTCCGTACGGGCATCGCACCAGTATAATTTGTTTTCCTAAAGATCAATTTCAAAGTAAACTTCAGCCAGCAATCTTCTTTACAGGAGCACTTTATTACAAGGATAATTTAAAGGTGAACAGAAGGTGTGTGCTTGTACCTACTGAACACTTTAGAGACACGTAAAGAGGAAACTGACCTCATAGTCTACAGAGATTCCATTAGGCCATGAGATTCCCGTGTTCACCAAGATACTTCTCTCAGATCCATCCAGACGGGCTCTACTTATACAAGGAGTCTGTCCCCACTCAGTCCAGAAAAGGTAACTACAGTGCATAAAACAAATTACTAAATTGAAAGAATTGGACAATACAATATACAAAAACATTTAATTTGTGTTTACATTTTTGGCTTTAAAGACCAGATAAATTCCTTTTTGATTTTGATGATAAAAGGGAGAATTGTGCTATTTTGTTGGTGAAAAATAGGGTGTTGTTTCACTATTTTTAGAGTTGATTTAGTACATTTATTTTACAAGCATTACAGTATATTCAAAAAGTTCAAAAGTTCAAAAAGTTGCTGTTATTTCATTTATTATATTTATATATTTATTATTATTATTATTATTATTTTTTTTTTATTTACCCAAATTGGAATCTCTTTTAGGACTCTGTTTTGGATATGCTTACGGAGTATGAACTTTGTGAACTTCTAATTCTTTTCAACTGTGTGCTTTTTTATTTTTTGCAAACATCCATTATTATTTAGTAAGATGCAAACCAAAAATGTATTAAGAGTATTTTTGTTAACAATTTTTAGAAGGAATCTGTCAACATGATTTACCGACACAAACTAAATACTATGTTATTGTACTATACCCAATTTATGCAAGGATTGGTTTATAAGGGAGGACTGCAATTGGACGCTAGCAAACGCCCTGGAAGAAGCCGAGGTTGGCGAAATCCAGGGTCGGGCGGTCATGTGTAGCTGGCGTCCTCTGGAAATTTGACATGTGCATTTTTTAAACTACTATTGTGAGCATATTTTAAATAAAGAATACCCTGTTTTAAAGAACATACTATGCTATCCGTGCAAATATTTTCCAGCGGCCCGCTGCGGACAGTAGCGGGTTGAAGAAAGAAAACCGCACGAAGGGAGTTCTGAACAGTGGTCTAGTCCTGTCGGAGGATCGAGTGCTATACAAATCGTGGATAGACGTTGCCCTTCCCGTCACAGTGAAAGCAGGGATATATCCCAAAAGAAGGACTATTAAACACTTTGGAGCTCCGGTTAGAGTTACTTTTTATCTCGTTTATAAAAGTTTTTTGGGGACTATTTTATTTTTTCTGGATCGTTCCTGTGGCCGTTTTTGTAGCTTCTGCTCCGTGAAGAGTGCTGCACAATGCTTTTAAATTTGTTAAATACTATATATATAGAACTATGCCCCCACATGTCTGCCATATCATTGCTTTTGTTGTCTAACTGTTCATTCCATGCCAAAACTTCACTTAAGAACTAAATAAATTAGGCTCTGGAAGAGCATATCAGGGCTCTGGCTCAACGTTTTGTTGGATCCAGGTATGACATAGGGCAAAGGAGTACCAGGCAGAGTACTTGGAGGCATTGATATTGATGTGGAGTCCTGGGGTGCTCTTTAAGTCCCCACCACCCTTAAAGCACTGAAGTCTAATTCGTAGATTTGTAAAGTTAACTTTTGGCATAGAAGGAGGAGCTATGGCGGCACAAGTATGGACAAAGCCCTGAGTAACATATCAGTTATTTAGGATAGGTACATTCCCTCCAAAGACATATTTGTTTTTTGGAAATTAAAGTTACCTTTTTTATAGTCTTTGTCTCAATTGTCTTTGTCTCAATTATATAGTATCTCTTAACTATCAATATGATGACTCAACAAAGCCAATACATGTTATACATGTTATAAAAAATACATTAAAACTTTACTGTTACTTTTCAATAAAAAAGAGAAATTTCTGAGATATAGAAAAGTGTTTTCCTATGAAAAAGCTATCATTGTAGTATTTGTTTCCTCTGCCTGGATGTATACATACCCCTTTTCAGGATGCACAGCGACTGCTCGGGGCTGGTCGATGCCTCTTGAAATCACCACATATCTGAAGGATCCATTGAGTCTTGCCACTTCAATCAGGTTGAAACCATGGTCCGCCCAATAGATGTTACCTGTTTCCAATAATAAAACAGAACTCTATTGAAAATGTAACTCAATATTTTACAATTTATGAGAATTCTGGATATATTAATATTATTATAATTATTATTATATATTCATTTATTTATTTTATCATATCATATTTTAATAATTATTTGCAAAAGTTATATAAAATTATCTCAAGACTTCATTAAACATTACTTTCATTTTGTAAGAAGTCGCCTCACCGCAGGTCAAGGAATTTATACAGCCCAAAAAAAAAAATCACCAAATGTGAATTGCAGCTAAAATGAATGTCTCCACAGAGTTACATTTCTCCTATCTGGAGAATACAGGTTTATGCTGCGCCGTATTTTGAAACTTCATAACTTGAGGCATGAAGCATCTAAGATGTATTTCTGCCTGAACGGCTCTCAGAAGAATAATACCAAGTTATTACTACTTAATCATTGCCAGCATTAAAAACACATATCGAAAGGCCAAAATGTCAGCAGGAGAGTCCCCGACGGAGAAAATGATGTGCTACTTGTCTGAGCCGGAGAGCACAAATGTGTCATTTTTGTTAAAGAAATAAATAAATGTAAAGGAACAAAAAAAATTGTAATTTTTTGGATCTTGACCAGTAACATGTAAAAGCATTGAAGAAGACAGCTACCGGCTATCCAGTCAATGGCTATGCCTTCCACTCTCCCCAGCCCATTCGTGATGATATCTTCTCTCCAGGTCTGGTCTCGTTTGGATCGGCTGATTTTATTGTATCCCATATCAGTCCAATAGATTGTGTCGTTGCCTGGAATGAAAGAGAATCATTTAAATGATAAAATGAAAAATAACATTTTTTTCAAAGTTGAAAAAAAACACAATTACAGTTGTGAAAAAGTTTATCTTAAAGAAAACCTCTTACTAAGGCCCCATGCAAACAATCGCACTGGGGGCAGTAATATTACCCCCTTGGCTTTCGATGGAGAGGCTACAGTCCAGAATACATTGGTGTGCATGAGCCCTTACTCCATCAACTCCAACTTTTTGTATTTGTTAATAG
This sequence comes from Engystomops pustulosus, assembly GCF_040894005.1. Taxonomy (NCBI): domain Eukaryota; kingdom Metazoa; phylum Chordata; class Amphibia; order Anura; family Leptodactylidae; genus Engystomops; species Engystomops pustulosus. Next base: position 110,620,766 of record NC_092418.1, on the reverse strand, counting down.
ATGACCCACCACTTGTTTTGGCATAGTAGGACTTGGACATAATAATAATAACAATCATTTTTTATTTATATAGCGCCTACAGTTTATGAAGTGCTGCACAAAGCATGACAAATCGGTCCCCGTCCCCAATGGGGCTTACAATCTAATCAACCTACCAGTATTTTTTAGAGTGTTGGAGGAAACTGGAGGACCCGGAGGAAACCCACGCAAACACGGAGAGAACATACAAACTCTTCGCAGATGTTGACCTGGGACTAGAACCCAGGTCCCCAGCACTGCAAGGCAGAAGTGCTAACCACCGAGCCACCATGCTTCCCCAAATATTTGGAAGCTGAACCGGAACGCTCCTCCCTGCTGGCACAGATTGTGGTTGTTACGCTTAAAATGCCGGCGGCAAAGTCGGTTATTAATGTAATTATTTTAGTATCTTTACTTTAAGAGGGGTGGAGCTACTCTGCTGCAGCCAAGGACCACCCACCTGATGACTAGACAGATGACAAGTCCTTGTATGGAGAAGACAGTAGAGGCCTCATAATAATTGCATTGAGGGGTTAAAACAAAAAATTCAAAAGTACATTTTTATTTACTAAACACTGCGTGAATATTTGAAATACATATAGCCACACATATTTAATTAAAATGCAAATGGTTATCAATTTTTAAGGGAACTTGTTCCCAGATTTGGGAAGTCAAAACCACAAGATGCACCAGTATGTCCTAAATGCTCAAGTCAAGACTCGTGACCATAGTTTACCATAACTAAAGGGGAGTCCATTGCTAACTAAATCAGTCAACGACTCCCATTAGACTCATAGGTAGGAGTCATGAATGAGTCATGGATGAGTCATGGATGAGTCATGGATGATCACATAGGACCTATCGCTGTTGCTCCCACTTCGGAGTCAATAGACGGTCACAGTTACAGTAGCTAAACTGTTTGCTACAAATGAAGATGTCCCGGCCTTAATGTAAGGATTATTACCGAATGTCTATTCTCTTCTCACTTAATAAGACAGGTTTCAATAGAGCCAAAATAAATTCTGTCACTTTGTCAAACTATTCCCCTCTCTCAGCACATTTGCGCGGCTAAAGTTGCCTTCTAGAGTCCATTTGACAAAGTCATTGTCCTCATTAGCGAAATATTTTCATCTGAAGGCTTCACATTTAATAACCAGTAAGTCATTAACTCCATACGGGTTCTTTAGCCAACGGAGATGGATCCAAGTCTTCAACTTCAACCAGACCTGGTAAGAGCTTAAAAAAAACTGCTACAAGTAAGAATATTTTTGTCATTTTGTCTAAGTTGTTATGTAGTTCATCAATGATGGACATTTTAAAGATGTTCAAAAAATTGCAATACAAAAAGATAACATTGGTGATTTTTCTACTATAAAGGGCAGCTATCAGCAGTTTCCTGGTAGATGGGTCCTAATAAGAAGTTATATTACGTAGCCTGAGTCTCGCAGGGTAGTTAAAATAACTTTTAGAACTCTATTTGCCGTGATTGTGAAAATATAGAGTCATAATTAAAGAAAACCTGAGGAACATCGGTCCTGAAGAACTTCTGGCTGAAATCCAGATTTGGGGACCCAATCCCACAGTGTTCGGTACAGATCTATATATTGAGGTTCAGGTCCACTCATTCCTACATGCAGTATCATGTACAGTCAGACAAACAGGCAAGGAATGTAAAATTACAACTTTACCAACTATGGAAAAAACTTTTTAAATGGTTTTATTGCCCATTACACCTAAAAATGCACCCAAATGTAAACATCAGTACATAATAATAGACATTAATGCAACCGTAATGGAAACTCTATGGGGCTCATTTACTAAGGGTCCAAACGCAGCACTTTCGTTGGGTTCCCGAAAATTTCCGTTTTGTGCCGAATTGCCCCGGGATTTTTGGCGCACGCAATCGGATTGTGGCGCATTGGCATGCACGTGACAGAAATCGGGGGGCATGGCCATCGGACAACCCGACGGATTAGGAAAAAATGCAGAATTTAAAAAACGAATTGTGTCGCACGATCAAGAAGAAGGTGAACTCTGGCGGACCTCGGCACAGCAGCGACACCTGCAGGAACTCGGGCCTTCAATCTTAGTGAATCGCAGCAGACCTGAGTCCTCGTCGGACAACGCACCGTGGGATCGCGACAGGACCGGGTAAGTAAATCTGCCCTTATCAAACAACCAGTTTGGAGTAGGTGGTCCTGTTGATTGCAAACAATATACATCGTACACTTAACTATAATAATTCTGTTAGAAGATCAATCATCATTACAACGTTTTTATCTGTGTTTTAAGCTGTCATTTTAAAGACAGAGTACTCCCCATAATTTAGTAAAATGATGCCCTCTACCACGGACTAAAACTCATTTTGTCATTTGAACATCACCTAGGTTGAAAGTCTTATGTAATGGAAAAGAAAAAAAAACAATTGAGTCTTTTATACAATAGTTGAAAAAACTAAATCAAAGTTTACAAATATGTTATTTTACAACATTAGTTTACTTAAAGGGAACCTGTCAGGGAGATTTGGAGCGCTAAACCACCCACAGATCCCAAATCCCTCTATATGATATTTAAGCATTCAGATAAAAAACTTTATACTCACCTCGTCTCCTTATTCCCTCAGCACCTGCACGTTCTGGCATATTACGCCCTGGCTTCCCAGCGCAAGCGCTACAAGTACGGTGCAAAGTCGTCGGTGGCCCTTAAAACCCATGCCCATGCGCCGCCACGTTACCTCCGCTACGAAAGTCATCGGGGTGGGGGGGTAGCGGTCAGTTGCCATGACAGCCTTGGGTCTTCGTCAGACCCGAGGCTGAATGGTTTCTGCATATACATTACATGCAAAAACTCCATATACTGCAATACAGTTGTATTGCAGTATATGGTAGGAACGATCTGACCATCAAGGGTTAAAGTACCCTAGAGGGTCTAAGAAATAGTGGAAAAAGTTGAAAAAAAAAGTTGAAAAAATGTAAAAAAATTAATAAAATATTACAAATGTAAATCACCCCCCTTTCCCTAGAACTGATCTAAAATATAATAGTAAGAAAACACAAACACATTAGGTATCACCGCATCCCAAAATGCCCGATCTATCAAAATATAAAAACAGTGATAACAGGCGGTGACCTCCGAAACGGGAAATGGCGCCCAAATGTTCGAAATGCGACTTTTACACCTTTTTACATGACATAAAAAATGTAATGAAAAGTGATCAAAATGTCTCACAGTTGTCAAAATGGAAGCAATGAAAACATCGGCGCATTTCGCAAAAAATTACACCACACACAGCTCTGTGCACCAAAGTATAAAAAAGTTATTAGTGTCAGAAGATGGCATTTTTTTTTTTCTTTTTCGTACACATTTGTTTATTTTTTGAAAATGTATTAAAACCTGTATAAATTTGGTATCACCGTGATTGTACCGAACCAAAGAATAAAGTAAAGGTGTTATTTGGAGTACAGAGTGAAAGTCATAAAAACTGAGCCCACCTATAAATTTGGCAAGTGGGCGTTACCAGTTGGGGGTGTGATCCTGTGACCACTTTTCTGCTGTCCAATCAGTTCCAATGCTATTTTTAGGTACCCCACAGGTCCTGCAACTATTTCAGGGCCAAGTGACAAGATTGTGAGAGCAGCAAGACTAGAGGTCTCATTTAATGGGAGGAAATCTAGGAGGAAATAAGGAGAGAACGAAAAATGGGAGGGGGCAATTATGCAAATAAGAGAAAGGAGAGGGGATGCAAGGTATAAGAAAGAGGGGGACAATGGTGCAGGCTGTGAGAAACAAGGAGAAAGGAGGGAATATGGGAAAAAACTGCAAGTTTGGGGGTCAAGGAGCAGCTGAGAATTTCTTCAAAAAGTAGCATTTTTGGTTGATTTTCTGACTGTTGATTTTGACAGCTTGCCTTTGTGTTTCCCATCCCGATGAGAAAGATTTCTTCAGAATAGATATATTATGGGAACTACAAGTGTTTGCTAAAACTGGCGAGTCAGGAGAGGTGACAGCTACTCATAGATTTAAGGATGAATTAAACAAAAAAAATCGCTCAATCCATAGTTTTCAAGCGCATTTCCTAAAGAAAATACTTGCAGCATAATGCATGACATTGGCCTTTGTTCTATTGTTCTATTTTTTTTTTCAGAAAGGCACTACCAAAAATGAAGAACAATGAAATAAAGCCAAAGAATACAAAAAGAAAATCGAAAGATCCACAATTTACCAAGTGGATGTTTTCTCGCTGATTAAAGTAACTTTTTTTCAATTTTTACATCACTGACATGAAAATCTTGTATAATACAGATAACGCAGTGAGCAAGAGTGTTGTGGATTATAAGATCTTATTGATGGCACTTCCAAAATTAAACATAGACAGGATATGAGTCAGCGTATGATGTAAAATCTGACCTTCAACCTTCCCCCCCCCACACACATTCCCCCTTGCCAGATCTATCAATATATTCTAATAAATCCATTGGGGGTTGTGCCTAGCGGCATAACTTTAGGGGGTGCAGAGGTTGCGATCGCACCTGGGCCCAAGAGGTTTAGGGGGCCCTTATGGTGTCACTTTCCCATATGAGAACTATTACTATAAACGATACATTATAGTCGAGGGGCCTGGCACAGACTATGCACTGGGGTCCATCAGCTTCTAGTTACGCCACTGGTCGTGCCACTGGGCAGATCTACCGTATGCCATGTCTGGGCTGGCATAGAAATGCGGTTTAGCTTGTCCTCTTTATAACCCTCTACACCCACTTGGAATGGAGGTGGCTTAAGGGGAAAAATTTAGCAACCTATTTGTGTGCTTCTATGCCTGATGCATAAGCCCTATTAAATTCTCCCGATGAATGGTGGGCTTATAATCATCATCCATACCAAAACACCCATTCACCCATAACACCATCACCACACCAAAACGGTCAGAAATGTGGAATATCAGGTGAAATACACATCAGATTGAAAAACTAAAAATATGTGTGTAATATTTTTCAAAAATCTATCCAATGATGTCAAACTCAGCCTTCTACCCCCAGCCTGGGATGGGGACGAGGGCAACTTGCAACTTTAAAATGTTAAAATGACAATGGTTCAATCTACTATTCAAATAATTTTCATAGAAAGATGTCGCTGTACTCACTGAAAATCAAGACGGGTAAAAAAAATTGTTAAAAATGGGGAAATCTGGAGAAATACACATCAGATTAGAAAACAAAAAAACATTATCTTCGGGGGCTGGTGTAATGGTCCTCACCTCTCAGACATTAGGGGCTAGTGTAATGTGAGCCCCCACCTCCTGCACATCTGAGAGCTTGAATAACTTAAGTGTCTCCCCTTTCCAAAGGTGGGGATTTTTTTTCTTGCTTAACCCAGGAACAACAAGAGGATGTAAACATTTTCTGTTCTCTTCGGGGGCTGGTGTAATGGTCCCCACCTCTCACACATCGGGGGCTAGTGAAGTGTGATTCCCCACCTCTCGCACATTAGGGGCTGCTGTAATGTGAGCCCCCACATCTCGCACAATGGGGGCTGCTGTAATGTGAGCCCCCACCTCTTGCACATTAGGGCTAGTGTAATATGAGACCCCACCTCTCGCACATCCGAGAGCTTGATTAACGTAAGTTTCTCCCCTTTCCAACATTTTCTGTTCTCTTCGGGAGCTGGTATAATGTGTGTCCCCACCTTTCACACATCAGGGGCTAGTGTAATGTGAGCCCACACCTCTTGCACATTAGGGGCTAGTGTAATGCGAGTCCCCACCTCTCACACATCGGGGGCTGGTGTAATGTGATTCCCCACCTCTCACACATTGGGGGCTGGTGTAATGTGAGTCCCTGACCTCTCACACATTGGGGGCTGGTGTAATTTGAGCCCCCACCTCTCACACATCGGGGGCTGGTGTAATGTGAGTCCCCGCCTCTCACACATCGGGGGCTGGTGTAATGTGAGCCCACACCTCTCACACATTAGGGGCTGGTGTAATGTTATTCCCCACCTCTCACACATTAGGGGCTGGTATAATGTGTGTCCGAACCTCTTGCACATTGGAGAGGATGATTAAGTCTTCTCCCTTTCTGAAGATGGGGATTTTTCTTGTTGCTTACAAAGTTTTCAAAAATTGAAAACTCTACATTATGTGCTTGAATTTGGTAACATTTGAAGTTTAAAAAAAAATTTTGCAAATGTCTATTTAGAGATTTTGTTTCTAATGCATATTTATCGAAATATCCCCTTTTTCAAAGTTTTTGCACACATTTAGATTTTCGGTGATTAAAAGGCCTCTGCCACCAAAAATGAAAAAGACAGTAGTCAAATCAATGTAATTTTTGTAAAAATGAGGGTTCCCATATAAGATTTCAAAGTTGCTCCCTGCATCTAGGGGTGTCAGTAGGGTGTCGGGTTTGGTATCAATTGATAGATTCTTGAAAAATATTTGATACACATAGTTTTAGTTTTTTGATCTGATGTGTATTTTGCAAGATATTCCACCTTTGCGACCTTTGTGTTACACCAGTTACATAATTTCTTCTATTTTAGCCTCAAAATTCCAATTTTGTTAAAACTTATACAACTAATTTGACTTAACAAACCTCGTTATTCTGACCTAGAATCCAAGTGATTGTTCTAGAAAAAAACAAATGTATACTTCTGGTATTATCTAGGGAAAGTCTGCTTTTACCTGTCAGTGTGAAAAAGGCTGTCAAGGGTGCTAGAGCGTGATCGTGTATCGCATCCATCTATGTGTAAAATGCCTCGAACCCCGGGGCTATCGTTAGGTAATCCTTGTTTGACCTTCAGAAGCCGAGAGCAGGGCTTTAGGAGTCAGAATGTTGTAAAGGAAGATTAGCTATTTATACTTATTGATCGGGACAAGCGGATATTGTGACAGCTGGCGATACATCCGTGCCGCTACTGTTGGGTCTAGAGTATTTGTTATTGAAGACTTCTTATAAGTCTCCATGACCAGTCATACCATGAAACACAATATCAATAAATCCTTCCCCAGGATCACTGGATTATCTATTTGCTTTATTCATGCCAAGACTTATATTCATGCCAAAAGCCTCCGAGAAGAGGGCACGTTCTCTATCAGGGGAAACAATGGCTTTATCTGTGAACGGTTCTGGATAAATTAATGAGCGTCACATCGATGTACAATCTACAGAAGCTCAATTATCTGTTTCCCTCCAGCCACTTCTTTTCACCTTCTACCCCTCAAACTCTTCCAGCGCCATCAAACACTTGGAGAGCTTTGTCTCTACTGACAACAAAATGTAGAGGTGAGGAAACACGCCTGACATTACCTGCTTGGGAACGGAAGGAGACCCCCAAACATACCCGAAAGTTGGGTTAGGTCTGGTTTTATTTGGCATCACACACAAGATAGTTGTAAAGTTCCATCAAAACTGTTGGGTTGTAATGAAAACAATGGGGGTCATTTACTAAGGGCCCGATTCGCGTTTCCCCGACGTGTTACCCGAATATTTCCGATTTGCACCAATTTCCCCTGTATTGCCCCGGGATTTTGGCGCATGCGATCGGATTGTGGCGCATCGGCGCTGGCATGCACGCGACGGAAATCGGGGGGCGTGGCCGAGCGAAAACCCGATGGATTCGGAAAAACCGCCGCATTTAAAAAAAGAAATGTGTCCCTTGGGACGCGCTTACTTGCACTCAGCCCGAGCCGGTGAACTCCAGTGCGTTCAGATGCTTTTCAGCGCAGCAGCGCCACCTGGTGGACGGCGGAGGAACTACCTTGATGAATCCCGGCCGGACCTGAATCCAGCGCAGAGAACGCGCCGCTGGATCGCGAACGGACCTGGTAAGTAAATCTACCCCAATGTATGTGGCCTGCTTGGCTTAGCTTTAATGTAAAGGGCAGTAGACAACAGAATGAGCATGGGAGTATCTGTACCAAACAAATGGCCTCCTCCTGATTCTATTTTGAGAGGCTACATGAATTATTATGTAAAATGCTAGTTAATGGAATTTTATCCAACTGTACACTGAGGGTATGTTCATAGGTTGGTCTATTGAGACTACCCTTAAGATACCAGTAATACTTAATAATATTATATTAGCATTAACGCAAGAGATGAGGTCTAAAATCCCCCCCCCCCAAAAAAAAAATATTTTGTCCAGGTGATCAGTAAAATCCTAACTTCTAGTTTAAAGGAAAACTACCACCAAAATCCATCAAGATAAAACATGGGGCAGTAACTCCTAGATCCAAGACAGGGGCATAGCCAGGCCCCCAACTACAATGTATGGTTTATAGTACTAGTCTACTCAAATTGAAAAGTGATACCCTATGGGCCCCCTATGCCTCTTGGGCACTGTTGCAACTGCACCCTGTGCACCCCCTCCAGTTACAACTCTGAATCCATGCACTGTGACTGTGGTAATGTTCTTATATTTATTATCCATGACCTCCCTCTTTCTAAAATAAACTTTTAAGATTACGCCAATCATCCCAAAGGTCTCTGGTGGGTGCTACCAGAGCCACTCAGTACTGTAGTTTCACACGCTGTAACAATGAGCGGGTCAGCTCTCACCCTGTGCTTCCTTCTGCTGTTAGATTACACAGGCAAAGGGAAGAGGGTGAGAGCAGGGGGCTGGGGGAGACATTGTAACAGCCTGTGAATCTTTAGTACTCTGGGTAATGCCCATCACTCATTAGCATCATTTAAATAAATATATAGGCCATGAGTAACAAAACTAAGAAGATTTTGTTGGTAGACTCCTGGTGTGTGAATTGTGTAGGTGAGTAATAAACATCTACAATTCTTTCAGACATTTTGTATAATAACCTGTAAATTTAGTAGTAAGGTGTTTTTTTGTCGGCCATTGAATTGGAGTAGAACATCTTGAATGTTTCATGCTGATTGTAAACGCTGAGGCTCCTTGACATTTCTGTAGGCTGAGGTAATGACTCAGTCCGGCTTAGCATGGAGGAAATTGAGATGATTCCAAATGTTAACAAAACATGTGTGTAATATTGGAGAAATACATATGAAAAATGTGCAAAAAGGAAGAAAATATAGCGAAGGGACTTGGTCAAGTCTCTGGAATCGTAGATGAAGTGTTACAACTTTACTTAGCTCCAAATTTTAATTGTAATACAGTACAGGCGGTCCCCAACTTAAGGACATCTAACTTATAGAAGACCCCTAGTTACTAAGAAACTTCTCTACCCACCATGACCTCTCTGGATGCTGGTAATTTATGGTAATTTAGCCCAAGGCTACAATGTTCCACTTAAGGTGCCTGACACAAAGCTCAGTGTTCCCTTGTCAACACAAATTCTTTAAAATCCAGTTATCTCAGGGACCAAAAAATTATTTGGATGGAGTTACACTTACAGAATATATCTGTCCCAAATGACACTAAAACTCGAGGGGATCAATGTTTTTTCTACTACCGTAGTTGGCAAGAATTTGCAGATTAGGTGGGAAATTGACCAAAGGGTAATGGTAAAAGACACAATGGGGCACATTTACTTACCTGGTCTAGTCACGATCCAGCGGCGCGTTCTCTGACGAGGATTCAAATCCTGACGGGATTCACTAAGGTCGTGCGCCCGATATCCACCAGGTGCCGCTGCTGCGCTGAGGTCTGCCGGAGTTCACCTTCTTCTTCCTGGTGCATGTAAGTGCTGATCTTGCAAAACAAATTATTTTTTAAATTCTGCGTTTTTTCTGAATCCGACGGACGACCACGCCCCCCCCCCCCCCCGTTTTTTGTCGCGTGAAAGCCGGCGCCGATGCGTGTGCCAAAATCCCATGTCAATTCAGGGCAAATCGGAAATCGTAGGGAAACCCGACGAAAGTGCACGATTCAAACCCTTAGTAAATGAGCCCCAAAATGTCAATCACCAGGATGCAAAATCAAGCCCCATATTGGGGTGGGGTATAGCCTTTCCTTTCTCGTGAGGTCAACTACTGAGCACTCAAGCATCAATGCTGTAAGCCCAAGTAATGCAGAACCGACTGTAAAGAACCTCACAGATATTGCATAGGGAAGATTTGTAGCCTCTCTATTCACTGGCAGCAAGTAGAGATCTTATATCAATGAACCTCTATTCTTAGAAAACCTGAAAATCCTTTCAATTAAATTTCAAATAAGTAAAAGTGATGGAAAGCCATGTCCGTCCACAAGTCAACAAGCAAGGACGTCCTCCTTTATCTAGGTTACAAGATATGACTGTCAGAAGGCCCCCGGAGAATCTCCACCGGGACTGAATCTATAATATAATCGCTCTGTCATAATGGCTGCAGTAATTGAGATTACACTGTCTGTGTTATCACCGGCCCTTCCAGCTAAATGCAGATTACCGAAGAAATCCGACCAACGCAAGTTAAGTGTTCAGTTAAGACCTAGTAAAGCGACAGCTGGAGACGGACGATGGCCATGCACCAGCGCTTAGATAATGAATATTACAGGATTTTAGGGCAGGACACTTCATAGGGAATGATGAATGGGGGCATAGGGCATACGAGGAAGGGGATTGTCCTCTGAGACTTCTAACTCTTAGGGCCGTATTCCCACCTCTAGCATTTGAGACGCATCCTTGGTGTTGCTCTCGGAATCTCCCCCTTGGACGTGCACCTTTAAGAAAATGAGTCCTCTTGAACCCCTTTGGGTGGCTGCAGAGAAGGGAGAGATGATCTCATATCCATTTTTTTTATATGGGAATTCAATTAATGGCCAAGTGCAGGAAATCCCCAGAGGTGAGCCCGAGCACTTAAAAAATTACGAGATCTTTTAAGATTTCAAAATGTAGCAAAGTTTATAAGAAATCTGCCACCAGGGTGAAGGATTGTAAACCAAGCACTGACATAGTGGTGTGTGCCCCCTTTGGTAGGATCTGCACTTCCTAAAACTTTCTATACCTTGTTTTTTTTTCAGTATGCAAATGAGCATTATTAAGCACAATTATTATGAGCACAATTATTAATGGAGCCAAGAGCCCCTCAGTCTCATTTGCATAATTTTAAAAGCCTTTTTTGTAAAACCCAGGGTTTAACAAGCTTAAAGAAGAGCAGATACTGCCAGAAGGGGCACACATCAGTATAGCAATGTGTTTGGTTTACAATCATTCATCCTGGTGGTAGATGTCCTTTAAGTTTATTTGGTTGACTGAAATTGTTAATGTAATTGTTGCAGCTTTCATTAAAAAAAAATTTTCTAGAATGCTGGAAAAAAAGGTCAGGGAAGTAAAAAAAAAGAAAAAAAAAGCACTTATTCGTGTCCGTCTCCATTTGCATCTCTAGTTCTTCGTTAATACCTCAGTAGACATCACTTGTTCTACATCACAAATGGGAGCCAGCGCTGGGTAAGTAGTCAGACAGCTTGATAAATCTGCCAAATTACGCACCGAGCTTCGTGAACTCTCCAGACAGGACTAATCAACCTGAGCTGGATGACTCCTACACAGCAGCTGGGGCATGGTGCAGCGATTGATTACTACTGCCTGTCAAGGAAAACACAGTGGTACGGTAAGAGGAGAAGTGCCGGGGCAGCCAAAAAGGCAACAGAGCCTCATAATCATAATTTTATAATTAATTTTTTCATCAAAACCACCAAGTTCAAGGTTTAATACAAGATATGTTTCCGCATCAGTGCAGCTAGAGAATTCTCAAGGGGTGTTTGGTTCATAATTAGAGATGAGCGAACATGCTCGTCCGAGCTTGATGCTCGGTCGAGCATTAGCGTACTCGAAACTGCTCGTTGCTCGGACGAATACTTCGCCCGCTTGAGAAAATGGCAGCTCCCGCCGTTTTGCTTTTTGGCGGCCAGAAACAGAGCCAATCACAAGCCAGGAGACTCTGCACTCCACCCAGCATGACGTGGTACCCTTACACGTCGATAGCAGTGGTTGGCTGGCCAGATCAGGTGACCCTGGGATAGACTAGCCGCTGCCCGCGCTGCTCGGATCATTCTGTGTCTGGATGCCGCTAGGGAGAGAGCTGCTGCTGGTCAGGGAAAGCGTTAGGGTGTTCTATTAGCTTACTGTTAGGCAGGAGTGATTCTCCAAGAACCCAACAGCCCTTCTTAGGGCTACAATAACGTTATACTTTTTTTTTTTTTATTTGCAGCTAGTACCATATTGTGAGGAATTAGCAGGGGGACTTGCTACCGTTGTGTTTAGCTCTTAGTGAAACACATATCCACCTCAAACACCAAAGTGGGAAAATTTATTAGGGGTTTGATTTCAATTAGGCACAGTCTGCCATTTACTTTTTATTTTACGTTTATTTTTTTAATAACTCAGCGTCATCTCATCTGGCATAGTAGTGTGCTTTCATACTTGGCTAGAAAATAGCCATAGGAGAATCCAAACGGCTTACGCCTACAGTAGCGTTATATATTTGATTTCTGGTTGATCTGCTGGTGGCTGTACTTGCTGCAGTGCATCTACTAGCCAATTGTGAGCAATTTGTAGTGAGACTTGCGACCGCTGTGTTTTGCGCTTAGTGACGCACATATCCATTGCAAAGACCGAAGTGGGAAAATTTATTAGGGGTTGGATTTCAATTAGGCACAGTCTGCCATTTCCTTTTTTATTTTACGTTTATTTTGTTTAATAACTCAGCGTCATCTCATCTGGCATAGTAGTGTGCTTTCATACTTGGCTAGAAAATAGCCATAGCAATAGGATAGCATCGTTTGGTTTTAAAAACTAAAAAACACAAAAAAAAACAAAAAAACACAAAAAAAAGTTTAAAAAAAATTAAAGTTATAACTCTCATTTTAAAAATGTTTAACCCGAGGGCTAGGGGTAGAGGACGAGGGCGGGGACGTGGGCGTCCAACTACTGCAGGGGTCAGAGGCCGTGGTCCTGGCCGGGGTGAGACACCACCTGCTTATGAGGGAGCAGGGGAACGCCGCAGAGCTACACTCCCTAGGTTCATGTCTGAAGTTACTGGGACTCGTGGTAGAGCACTGTTGAGGCCAGAACAGTGCGAACAGGTGATGTCGTGGATTGCCGACAATGCTTTGAGCAATTTGTCCACCAGTCAGTCTTCCACGCAGTCCACCCATGTCACCGAAATCGGCACTCCTCCAGCTCCTGCACCTCAGCCTCCTCCCCCCCAGTCTGCCCCCTCCCAGGAAAATTTGCCATTTGAACCGGCATACTCTGAGGAACTGTTTTCTGGACCCTTCCCACACTCACAAACCACTTGTCCGGTTGCTGCTGAGCAATTTTCCGATGCCCAGGTTTTCCACCAGTCACAGTCTGTGGGTGATGATGACCTTCTTGACGTAGTGGAAGAAGTGTCTAAAGAGGTGTCCGACGGTGAGGAGACACGGTTGTCAGACAGTGGGGAAGTTGTTGTCAGGGCAGGAAGTCCGAGGGGGGAGCAGACTGAGGGATCGGAGGATGCTTCTGAGACAGAGGAGAGTCCTCGACCAGAACAGGTTGGAAGAGGCAGTGGTGGGGCCAGACGGAGAGGCAGGGCCAGAGCTGGTGCATCAGCGCCAAATGTGTCAACTAGTGAAGCTCCCGTGGCGAGGGCTCCTGCGGCGAGGGCTAGATTTTCCGAAGTCTGGAGGTTCTTTAAGGAAACACCGGATGATCGACGGACTGTGGTGTGCAACATTTGCCAAACCAGGATCAGCAGGGGTTCCACCACTACTAGCTTAACTACCACCAGTATGCGCAGGCATATGAATGCTAAACACCCCACTCAGTGGCAACAAGCCCGTTCACCTCCGGCCATGCACACCACTGCTCCTTCCCCTGTGTCAGCTGATAGTCAGCCCCCTGCCCAGGACCCTGCCACAAAAACCCCATCGTCGCCTCCACGATCCTCCACAGCATCCACCAGCGTTCAGCTCTCCATACCCCAGACGCTGGAGCGGAAACGCAAATATAGTGCAACCCACCCGCACGCCCAAGCCCTTAATGTCCACATCTCCAGATTGCTTAGCCTGGAGATGCTGCCCTATAGGCTAGTAGAGACCGAGGCCTTTCGCAACCTCATGGCGGCGGCCGCCCCTCGGTATTCGGTCCCCAGCCGCCACTACTTTTCCCGATGTGCCGTCCCAGCCCTGCACCAGCACGTGTCAGACAACATCATCCGTGCCCTGACCAACGCCGTTTCTGACAAGGTCCACCTGACCACGGACACGTGGACGAGTGCTGCCGGGCAGGGCCACTATATATCGCTGACGGCACATTGGGTTAACTTGGTGGAGGCTGGGACCGAGTCTGACCCTGCGGCTGGTCATATACTGCCGACGCCGAGGATTGCGGGGCCTACCTCGGTCCAGGTGTTTCAGGCCTACTATGCCTCCTCCTCCTCCCACCCCTCCTCCACCTCCTCCTCCTCCGAATTACCATCCGTGGGCATGGCGCCATCAGTCGGTATCTCTAGGCACAGCAGCAGTGCTGTCGCTAAGCGACAGCAGGCGGTGCTCAAACTGCTGAGCCTAGGCGATAAAAGGCACACCGCCCAAGAGCTATTACAGGGCATCACGGCGCAGACTGATCTGTGGCTGGCACCGCTGAACCTGAAGCCAGGCATGGTTGTGTGTGACAACGGCCGTAACCTGGTGGCGGCTCTGCAACTCGGCAGACTGACACATGTGCCATGCCTGGCCCATGTGTTAAATCTGATAGTTCAGCGTTTCCTCAAGACATACCCCAATCTGTCTGATTTGCTCACGAAGGTGCGCCGCATCTGTGCGCATTTCAGGAAGTCCAGCACAGATGCTGCCACTCTCAGGGCAGCGCAGCGCCGCCTCCAACTGCCCGCTCACCGACTGTTGTGCGACGTGCCCACGAGGTGGAATTCAACACTGACCATGTTATCCAGAGTTTACCAGCAGCGCCGAGCGATTGTAGACTGCCAGATGTCAACTTCCACCAGAACTGGTAGTCAGGTCAGTCAGCTTCCTCAAGTCTACAATGAGGAGTGGACGTGGATGTCTGATATCTGTCAGGTGCTGAGTAACTTTGAGGAGTCAACACAGATGGTCAGTGGCGATGCCGCCATCATCAGCCTCACCATCCCGCTGCTTGGCCTGTTGAAAAACTCTCTGATCAGCATGAAGTCGGAAGCTTTGCGCTCGTCACAAGAGACAGGGGAAGAAGATTCCCTTGTTGATAGCCAAAGCACCCTTAGGTCTGTTTCTCAGCGCATATCGGAGGAGGTGGAGGTGGAGGAGGATGAGGAGGAAGAGGAGGAGAATGTTGGCGAGACACAAGAGGGGACCATTGTTGAGTCCTTCACTGTTCAGCGTGTATGGGCAGAAGAAGAGGAGTTGGAGGAGTTGGAGGAGGAGGAAATGGACAGTCAGGCCAGTGAGGGGAGTGAATTCTTACGCGTTGGTACTCTGGCGCATATGGCAGATTTCATGCTAGGCTGCCTATCCCGTGACCCTCGCGTTCAAAGAATTTATTCCAGCACCGATTACTGGGTGTTCACTCTCCTGGACCCACGGTACAAGCAAAATCTTTCCACTCTCATCCCTGGAGAGGAAAGGAGTGTGAGAATGCATGAATACCAGCAGGCCCTGGTTCACAAGCTGAAACAGTATTTCCCTTCTGACAGCGGTAGCGGCAGAGTGCGTAGTTCTGCGGGACAAGTAGCGAGGGAGAGTAGGCGAGCAGGCAGCTTGTCCAGCACTGGCAAGGGTACGCTTTACAAGGCTTTTGCCAGCTTTATGTCACCCCAGCAAGACACTGTCACCTGTCCCCAGTCTCGGCAGAGTAGGGCTGATCTTTACAGAAAGATGGTGAGGGAGTACGTAGCTGACCATACTATCGTCCTAAATGATCACACAGCTCCCTACAACTACTGGGTTTCAAAGCTGGACATGTGGCACGAACTGGCGCTGTACGCCTTGGAGGTTCTTGCCTGCCCTGCCGCTAGCGTCTTGTCCGAGCGGGTTTTCAGTGCAGCTGGTGGCATCATCACCGATAAGCGTACACGCCTGTCGACTGACAGCGCTGACAGGCTGACGCTTATTAAGATGAATAAAGCCTGGATTTCTCATAATTTCCAATCTCCACCAGGTGAAGGAAGCTCAACCTGAATAATTGATCCACTCCTCCTCCTCCTCATTTTCCTCCTTCTCCTCCTCTTTGTACAGTAAAGCAGAGGAAACTGGCTATTTTTTGACAGGGCCCACTGGCTCTAGCTATAGTACTTTATGCATTTAATTTTTCTGGAGGGCAACCTACCCGGTCCTCTGTTTTAAACAATTTTTGGGAGTGCCACATACAGGCACTCAATCTATTCAATTTTTCTGGAGGGCCACCTACCCGGTCCTCTGTTTTAAACAATTTTTGGGAGTGCCACATACAGGCACTCAATCTATTCAATTTTTCTGGAGGGCCACCTACCTGCTCCTCTGGTTTGAAAACTTTTTTGGACTGCCACATACAGGCACTCAATCTATTCCATTTTACTGGAGGGCCACCTACCTGCTCCTCTGGTTTGAAAACTTTTTTGGACTGCCACATACAGGCACTCAATCTATTTCATTTTTCTGGAGGGCCACCTACCTGCTCCTCTGGTTTGAAAACTTTTTTGGACTGCCACATACAGGCACTATCCAAATTAAATTGTCTCCATAGCAGCCTCCACACGTTGTCTCCATTGCTACCTCCAAAAGTCGTCCATATAGCTGCCTCCATACATCGTCCCCTTATCAAACGAGGTGTGTCAGGCAGAAATTTGGGTTGTTTTCATGGATTCCACATCAAAGTTGTTAACTTTGTCGCCACCCTGCTGTGTTATCCACAAAATATACTAATAAACTTTTATCATTTACCAATATTATTTCAGCGCTTCTTGCGCATCTGTTTACATTCCCCTCACCCGCCATATCCCAAACTTATAAGAACGCTACTACACTTAACTTGGTGCAGGCTGGGACCGAGTCTGACCCTGGGGCTGGTCATATACTGCCGATGCAGAGAATTGCGGGGCCTACCTCGGTCCAGGTCTCAAAGGTCTAGTATACCTCCTCCTCCTCCCACCCCTCCTCCACCTCCTCCGAATTACCATCCGTGGCCATGGCGCCATCAGTCGGTAGCTCTAGGCACAGCAGCAGTGCCGTCGCTAAGCGACAGCAGGCGGTGCTCAAACTGCTGAGCCTAGGCGATAAAAGGCACACCGCCCAAGAGCTATTACAGGGCATTCCACATCAAACTTGTTAACTTTGTCGCCACCCTGCTGTGTAATCCACAAAATATACTTGCAAACTTTTATCATTTACCGATATTATTTCAGCGCTTCTTGCGCATCTGTTTACATTCCCCTCACCCGGCATATCCTAAACTTATAAGAACGCTACTACACTTGATCTTATACAAAAGGTTCTTAGAAGTGCTGTTTGGGGAGAAGCCTAGAGACAGGGGCTTGGATTGGCGAAAGCTCGCCTGGCAGCGGAGCGCCAGCTCCATGCCAAGATCCAACTAACATAGTTTTAACTGCAGCACCTTTAATCTACTACTAGTTCACTGCCTCCATACATGGTCCCCTTATCAAACGAGCTGTGTCAGGCAGAATTTTGGGTTGTTTTCATGGCTTCCATGTTAACTTTGTCGCCACCCTGCTGTGTAATCCACAAAATATACTGGCAAACTTTTATCATGTACCGATATTATTTGAGCGCTTCTTGCTCACCTCCTTTGGTTCCTCTCTGCCACCCATTGGTTTGAAGCCTGAGTCCATTTAGAGTATGTCGCCAAGCCACTCTCTAGCCTGCCGCTGCTGCCGCTGCCTCTGCATGCCGTCCCCTATAGTGTCAGGGTCAATTATTGCATGTTTTAGATGCTATCTAGCTTCATTCTGTCACTCTGTCATGGCCATGCTGTTGCCCATAATTTTGGCATAATGGTGCGATTAGGCAGCCTCAGAGGCATCCATGCATGCTGCCCCTGCTGTTTCCTGTCCATTTCCGTGGTGTTTCCATCCTTTTCTGAGGTTCCCAGGTGTTTGGCCAAGCTTCCCTGTGCAGAGCCTTGGTCCCCTTGAAAAATGCTCGAGTCTCCCATTGACTTCAATGGGGCTCGTTATTCGAGACGAGCACTCGAGCATCGGGAAAAGTTCGTCTCGAATAACGAGTACCCGAGCATTTTAGTGCTCGCTCATCTCTATTCATAATGCATAAAAAAATGGTAGATTTACTTTAAACCTTGCCACATCCATAGCAGAAACACAATCCCATGAGAAGACAATCACTCAGCATTATGAGATCTTCCATGATGGAGATAGCTACAAACAGCTGGGGGAGGTATTAAACTCCCTTTAAAGGAAGAAAAGAATTGGTGTTGATACATTTGGTGAAAGGTCCCTTTAAAATATTTAAAAAATAAATGTAACGTCCAATTCAATGTAATTCAACCAACATTTTAGCAGCTGCGTCTGATGTGAAAGGAATAAAAAGCTAAACATGGAAATTCTGCATCGCAATCAGATTGTTATAATATGACGGCGCAGAAGAGCGGGTCATTCAGTCTTGCAGATGATTCAGTATCCGCTCTCGGTGTCAGGAGAACACGCTCTTATGTCAATGATCATATTTCACAAATATGTCACCGAGTCTTAATGCGCCATCTGATCTTTAGAGAAAGAGGTAAAGAGGGTGACAGATCTTCATTTTCGGATGTGTTTACCCTGACAAGACTGGTGCTTAAAGGGACCGGCACTACTGTAACTGTACTGGAAAAATAGATTAGAGTCTATTATTATAATTGTATTTAAGAGACTTGAGTGTATAGACAGCTACAATATCTAGTGCATCCTAGTGTATCCGAGTGTGAACAGAGTCCAAATAATTGAATGGAATGGGCTATAAAGACGAGTCGATTCAACAATGGTTTGATCCACAATGGACAAATATCACTTTTTCACGGATTATATTGCTAGAGGTCCCAATCACTATTATGGGGTCCCAAAATGTTTTATGCTGCTGAGTAGGACAACTATGGAACTGAGGAAGACCAATAATGATGTTTAAGATGATAATGTGCTGGTATTGTAGCTCAGCAGCGTACAATTGAATAGAGTTTAGGTGCAATATATGCACCCATAGGGGCACATTTACTAAGGGTCCATGGACCGCGATTCCGCAGGGGATTTCCTGAATATTTCAGTTTTGCGCCATTTTGCGCCGCATTGCTCCGGGTTTTTGGTGCATGCGATCGGATTGTGGTGCATCAGCACCGGCTTGCACACGACAGAAACCGGGGGAGGGGAGTGGCCGTCTGAAAACCCGACGGATTCAGACAAACCGTGGAATTTAAAAAAACAAAATGTGTCGCAAGATCAATCACCGGGAAGAAGAAAGTGAACTCCGGCGACACCTGCAGGAAATTGGACGCACGACCGTAGGGAATCGCGCCAGAGCTGAATCCTTGTCAGACAATGCACCACAGGATCTCAACAGGACCGGTGAGTAAATGTGCCCCATAGTCCCTTTAAGTCCCACCGATGGACCACGGACTGAACTACAGATGTACCACCTTACCCACTCCTAAGCTAGAAAGGGCTTCCACTTACATTTTGGTTTTATAATACCTAAGTCCTTGTGAGACCATGTGATATGCCATCACTAGTGATGAGAGAACCAGAACCAGCAATCATCTAGAAGTTTGGGTTTGGTGTTCAATTCACTATCGAACCACAATTGGCACTGGCACTTATCGCAGGTGTTCATTTTTTTCAATGTGCACCCCTATTTTCCCATGTGGGTTCACGCCCAGTAATGTTTTCAGGGAGCAACAATCCACAGAAAAACCGTAGCTTTGCCAACGACATTGAAAGGGTAACATCTTAATCGCTGCCAGAATCAATCGGGGTTGTTACCAGTATAAGCGAGAGCATTAAGGTTCAGTACTCAGCTTGGCCACACCAGAACCTTAATGGGTCATCTCATCCCTGCCCCACTGAAATTCAGGGACAGTCTAATCAAATTTGGTACAGTTAATATGTTATCAGCAGTTTGCCTACACACACACTGAGTGGATCAGCGAAGTTAGGGTCAAATTAACTTAGGAGTAGGGGTGAGTGGGCACAAACCCCCAATGTTTAGGTCCATGCCGAACATTGCCGGGACTTCAGCAAGATGGCTGGCAATTAGTGGCATTTAATGGATAATAACCACTATTGGTGCCAGCACTGATTGGTGGGGGTTAGTGTTCCGGTACCAAAAACTCAACTCATACCTAACTTTCAGGATTGTGTTCTCCGAACTCAGTGAACCTGTACATGAAAGGGTCCACTCATCCCTAGTTAGGATCTTTACGCCTTACAACATCCTTGAGCTAAAAGTGATAATTTCAATTAAATGGTCTTAAAATTAACTGCCCAGACATTCAATGCTGTATAATTTCATTTTTTTCCACCAGTAAATGCAGACGAAAATTTGTAAACTCTTTATGTCTTCAGTGTATGCACCAAGTCAAGGATTGTGTGATCCGACAAGGGGTTCACTATCATGTAAAGTGATTTTCTTTTCAGTTAGTCATTACCTAACTGGAGCAGCATTGACCAGTAAGTAGAAGCCCCCTAGAGACGTGTAAACCTCCCTTTGTATATGTTGCAAGTAGCAGCAGACCTATAAAAAATGGGTTAGTATTCCAGGATTGTAGCTTTACTTGATACACTGGCAGAATGTCTTTACACAACTATGCTCTTAGCTCTCTGCTGCCCAGAGATACCCTACAGCCTTTTGCTGTAGGATACACTATATATATATATAATAAAAACAGATATTGTATTACCTGTATCGGCACTACACAAAAATAAATACAAACTTTTTTTCTCCACAATAATTCCATTTTTCTTTGAAGTCTCGAAAAATCTGGCACAGCATGAAAAATCTATCTTCATAAGTCTAACCAGCAGATGGAATAAAGTTCTCTAAAGACGTCTGAGCACTGTCAAAATCCAGTCCTTTCAAACACCTCTTAGTCCTCCGGTTGTCATCCGAACACTTCCATTTGCTACTTTAGGCTTCATAAAAATCATTCAGTAATTTATTCTAGACATCTAAAAAAGCCATTACGCACTCCGCGTGGCACCGTGTACAGCCACATGAAGGCGAGGGATAAGGGATCCTTAAATATGTATTTTAGGGCACAAATAGACCCCAGGAATCCAATTTACAATGGGAAAGAGCCTTTGATGTTGCGGTAATATCTGGCTTCCATCTACACCCATGGAAATTAGGTGTTTTTTTTTAAGAAAAATATCTCTATTATCCTGTGTTTATGTTTATGACCCAAACTTCTTAAGAAAAAAAATCTATAGTGCTCTACAAAGCTGACATTTTGCAGTTCCGCTCATGAGTTTGTAACACGGACTCCAACTTCTATGTTCCTAAGGGTTCTGGTGGCTTCTTGATGTTGTAGTCAAGTAGTAAGTAGGGCCAGTGCCAGCACTAGGCATACCTGGGCCTAGAGCTGCAGGGGGGCCCACATGGCCTGGAAGTAACTGGATAGGGGTATGAGGAGGGCTGTATATAATGAATCCATAGGGGGCTGTATATAATGAATCCATGGGGGGATGTATATAATGAATCCACAGGGGACTGTATATAATGAACCCATGGGGGATGTATATAATGAATCCATGGAGGGCTGTATATAATGAATCCACAGGGGACTGTATATAATGAACCCATGGGGGGCTGTATATAATGAATCCACAGGGGACTGTATATAATGAATCCATGGGGGGCTGTATATAATGAATCTATAGGGGGCTGTGTATAATGAATCCATGGTGGGCTGTATATAATGAATCCATGAAGGGCTGTATATAAAGAATCCATGGGGGGCTGTATATAATGAATCCATGGAGGGCTGTATATAATGAATCCATGGAGGGCTGTATATAATGAATCCATGGAGGGCTGTATATAATGAATCCATGGAGGGCTGTATATAATGAATCCATAGGGGGCTGTATATAATGAATGCATGGAGGGCTGTATATAATAAATCCGTAGGGGGCTGTATATAATGAATCCTTGGAGGGCTGTATATAATGAATCCATGGGGGGCTGTATATAATGAATACATAGGGGGCTGTATATAATGAATCCATGGGGGGCTGTATATAATGAATCCATGGAGGGCTGTATATAATGAATCCATGGAGGGCTGTATATAATGAATCCATGGGGGGCTGTATATAATGAATCCATAGGGGGCTGTATATAATGAATCCATGGGGGGCTGTATATAATGAATCCATGGGGGGCTGTATATAATGAATCCATGGGGGGCTGTATATAATGAATCCATGGGGGGCTGTATATAATGAATCCATGGTGGGCTGTATATAATGAATCCATAGGGGGCTATATATAATGAATTCTTGGAGGGCTGTATATAATGAATCCATAGGGGGCTATATATAATGAATCCATAGGGGGCTGTACATAATGAATCCATGGGGGGCTGTATATAATGAATCCATGGGTGGCTGTATATAATGAATCCATAGGGGGCTGTATATAATGAATCCATGGGGGGCTGTATATAATGAATCCATGGAGGGCTGTTTATAATGAATCCATAGGGGGCTGTATATAATGAATCCATGGGGGATGTATATAATGAATCCATGGTGGACTGTATATAATGAATTCATGGTGGGCTGTATATAATGAATCCATGGAGGGCTGTGTATAATGAATCCATGGGGGGCTGTATATAATGAATCTATGGAGGGCTGTATATAATGAATCCATGGGGGATGTATATAATGAATCCATGGTGGGCTGTATATAATGAATCCATAGGGGGCTGTATATAATGAATCCTTGGAGGGCTGTATTTAATGAATCCATGGAGGGCTGTATATAATGAATCCATAGGGGGCTGTATATAATGAATCCTTGGAGGGCTGTATATAATGAATCTATGGGGGGCTGTATATAATGAATCCATGGGGGGCTGTATATAATGAATCCATGGGGGGCTGTATATTATGAATCCATGGTGGGCTGTATATAATGAATCCATGGGGGGCTGTATATAATGAATCCATGGGGGCTGTATATAATGAATCCTTGGAGGGCTGTATATAATGAATCCATGGTGGGCTGTATATAATGAATCCATGGGGGGCTGTATATAATGAATCCATGGTGGGCTGTATATAATGAATCCATGGTGGGCTGTATATAATGAATCCATGGGGGGCTGTATATAATGAATCCATGGTGGGCTGTATATAATGAATCCATGGGGGGCTGTATATAATGAATCCTTGGAGGGCTGTATATAATGAATCCATGGGGGGTTGTATATAATGAATCCATGGGGGGCTGTATATAATGAATCCATGGTGGGCTGTATATAATGAATCCATGGGGGGCTGTATATAATGAATCCTTGGAGGGCTGTATATAATGAATCCATGGGGGGTTGTATATAATGAATCCATGGGGGGCTGTATATAATGAATCCATGGTGGGCTGTATATAATGAATCCATGGGGGGCTGTATATAATGAATCCTTGGAGGGCTGTATATAATGAATCCATGGGGGGCTGTATATAATGAATCCATGGGGGGCTGTATATAATGAATCCATGGAGGGCTGTATATAATGAATCCATGGCGGGCTGTATATAATGAATCCATAGGGGGCTGTATATAATGAATCCATGGGGGGCTGTATATAATGAATCCATGGGGGGTTGTATATAATGAATCCATAGGGGGCTGTATATAATGAATCCATGGTGGGCTGTATATAATGAATCCATGGGGGGCTGTATATAATGAATCCTTGGAGGGCTGTATATAATGAATCCATGGGGGGCTGTATATAATGAATCCATGGGGGGCTGTATATAATGAATCCATGGAGGGCTGTATATAATGAATCCATGGCGGGCTGTATATAATGAATCCATAGGGGGCCTGTATATAATATTTTGCGCCTTAAACCTCCTCCTTTCAAAGTTCGTTGTTGTCTATAGTTTCCTGCAGCGTTCTCTGAGTTATCACCTGAATCCAGATGGGAAATTTCTCAAATTTTGGCTACGGCTGCCCCTGACCAGGCATAGAAATTAGCTGGGGAACAGATTGCAACTTTTGGAGACTTTTTGCAACTTTTGTTTTAAAAAGTTGCAAATCCACTAAAGAGCAAACGCCACACGTATCAATAAAGAAAAACCTCTAAGATACATCCAACAAAGCCGTGAAAAGTCCAAAAAAACAGAGGGACAAAGCCAGACACAAGGGGGAACATAAGTTTCCTATAAATTCAGCACCTGATCTGACAACTGCTGCATTACAGGGTTAACTTATCCAAAAGTTGGGAGCCTCATACAGGACCTGCCATTTTGCCCCTTGTCTAGCCCTCCATTGTTTGTCTAACATAGTCAGATCTATACTGCAAAAAAATTCTAATAATACCTGCATGAAAGTCTATGCCCACAGCAAATGAGGTCCCCGAGATCGGCATGAGTGCGTCCATCCTGTCGCTTGGATCCAGTGGGATGCCTCGAACTCCTTCGTGCACGGAGTACATGAGAAACGACTCTATACCTGCGCAATAACAATACAAAAAAAAAAGTAGGTAAAATCTTGTACATCTTCGATACACTATAGAAAAAACTAAAGTCCTCGAAGAAATCGCAAAACAACGCTGTGAATGCAAAAGCAAATCTCCTGTGAAAATCCACAAATGATGCAGTGATGGCGCTGGGGTTTCACCCGCTGGCAGGGAGTCCTTGCATCATATATCCACTGTTGAGTAGATACAAACAGCAAAGTTACGGGGGAACCCAAAGCTGACCCCAAACTTCATTAGAAGTTTGGATCCGCCTCAAACGCCTTTAAATACCGCAGTCGCTGCAGACACCGATTAGCAGTGTTAACTCTTTAAATATTGCTGGCAAAGTCACTAGAGGCATCTAAATCACCGTGGCCATGCGCATTTTTAAAATTCGGTTTTGACTTAACACAATTGAACCAGAATTTAATGGGGGTCATTTACTAAGGGCCCGATTCGTGTTTTCCCGATGTGTTACCCGAATATTTCCGCTGATTTGCGCCGATTTTCCATGAATTTCCCCCCGGATTTTGGCGCACGTGATCGGATTGTGGCGCATCGACGCTGGCATGCACGTGACGGAAATCGGGGGGCGTGGCCGAACGAAAACCCGACGGATTCGGAAAAAACGCCGCATTTAAAACTAAAAATTGGTCGCACGCGCCATACTCACATGCACCAGGAAGAGATCAGTGAACTCCGACGCAACTCGGCGGACCTCTGCGCAGCAGCGACACCTGGTGGACATCAGGTGCAGGACCTTCATGAATAGCTGGAAGAACCAAACACTCGTCCGAGAAGCCGCCGCTGGAACGCGAATGGACCGGGTAAGTAAATCTGCCCCAATGTGTCTGCTCATCACTCCTGTCCACTGCACTGTGCTCCGCCCGTGGGATCTGACCAGCACACGGGTCTGTACCACGGACCACGTTCATGTGATTGAGGCCTCTGGATGAGAATTGATTAATTTGTGCAGCAAAAAAATTCTGTTGCGTAAACCGTCATTCAGGATATCAGATCCTAAGACGGGATACACCTGTGTTTTAATGTAATTTTATTGTATTTTAGTGTTTATTATTTCAATTTTTTTCACTTTAATTTTTACCCAAAATAACTCTTCATAACAACCACCAACTAAAAGCACTAAGGTAGGTCAGCGGTTACCTTGGCAGGACATGCGGTTCTTTCGAAGGTTGTATCCCACTGTACACATGCAGGTCCGGGTTGTTTCGGAGGTTGGTAAGCAGAGCTGCGAGCATCCACCATTGCTGACCTGACAGGGATTACTACCTAAAGAAGAAAAGGCACAACAAGACAAGAACAAGGAAGGGTTAATTCAATGAATCGCTGCCTGATGGATTCTTTCATTAAATGCAATATTACAAGGGATGTCGCTGTGTGGTTTTTAACATTCTGTTAACATGGGGTCACTGTTCCTCTGCGACCCGAATGGGATACATAACTTGCCTGATTCATCAATAAACACATCCACACAAAAACTTATAGAGCAGGAGGAGCTGAGCGGATTGTACATAGTGTCCTATCTGCAGGCAGCATTTTATAAAGCAGGAGGAGCTGAGTAGATTGTACATAGTGTCCTATCTGCAGGCAGCATGTTATAGAGCAGGAGGAGCTGAGCAGATTGTACATAGTGTCCTATCTGCAGGCAGCATTTTATAAAGCAGGAGGAGCTGAGTAGATTGTACATAGTGTCCTATCTGTAGGCAGCATGTTATAGAGCAGGAGGAGCTGAGCGGATTGTACATAGTGTCCTATCTGCAGGCAGCATTTTATAAAGCAGGAGGAGCTGAGTAGATTGTACATAGTGTCCTATCTGCAGGCAGCATGTTATAGAGCAGGAGGAGCTGAGCGGATTGTACATAGTGTCCTATCTGCAGGCAGCATGTTATAGAACAGGGGGAGCTGAGAGGATTGTACATAGTGTCCTATCTGCAGGCAGCATGTTATAGAACAGGAGGAGCTGAGCGGATTGTACATAGTGTCCTATCTGCAGGCAGCATGTTATAGAGCAGGAGGGGCTGAGCGGATTGTACATAGTGTCCTATCTGCAGGCAGCATGTTATAGAGCAGGAGGAGCTGAGCGGATTGTACATAGTGTCCTATCTGCAGGCAGCATGTTATATAGCAGGAGGAGCTGAGCAGATTGTACTTAGTGTCCTATCTGCAGGCAGCATGTTATAGAGCAGGAGGAGCTGAGCAGATTGTACATAGTGTCCTATCTGCAGGCAGCATGTTATAGAGCAGGAGGAGCTGAGCAGATTGTACATAGTGTCCTATCTGCAGGCAGCATTTTATAGAGCAGGAGGGGCTGAGCGGATTGTACATAGTGTCCTATCTGCAGGCAGCATGTTATAGAGCAGGAGGAGCTGAGCAGATTGTACATAGTGTCCTATCTGCAGGCAGCATGTTATAGAGCAGGAGGGGCTGAGCGGATTGTACATAGTGTCCTATCTGCAGGCAGCATGTTATAGAGCAGGAGGAGCTGAGCGGATTGTACATAGTGTCCTATCTGCAGGCAGCATGTTATATAGCAGGAGGAGCTGAGCGGACTGTACATAGTTTCCCATCTGCAGACAGCATGTTATAGAGCAGGAAGAGCTGAGCAGATTGTACATAGTGTCCTATCTGCAGGAAGCATGCTATACAACAGGAGGAGCTAAGCGGATTGTACATAGTGTCCTATCTGCAGGCAGCATGTTATAGAGCAGGAAGAACTGAGCAGATTATACATAGTGTCCTATCTGCAGGCAGAATGTTATAGAGCAGGAAGAGCTGAGCAGATTGTACATAAGGTGCTATCTGCAGGCAGCATGTTATAGAGCAGGAAGAGCTGAGCAGATTGTACATAGTGTACTATCTGCAGGGAGCATGCTATACAACAGGAGGAGCTAAGCGGATTGTACATAGTGTCCTATCTGCTGGCAGCATGTTATAGAGCAGGAAGAGGTGAGCAGATTGTACATAAGGTGCTATCTGCAGGCAGCATGTTATAGAGCAGGAGGAGCTGAGCAGATTGTACATAGTGTCCTATCTGCAGGTAGCATGTTATAGAGCAGGAGGAGCTAAGCGGATTGTACATAGTGTCCTATCTGCTGGCAGCATGTTATAGAGCAGGAAGAGGTGAGCAGATTGTACATAAGGTGCTATCTGCAGGCAGCATGTTATAGAGCAGGAGGAGCTGAGCAGATTGTACATAGTGTCCTATCTGCAGGTAGCATGTTATAGAGCAGGAAGAGCTGAGCAGATTATACACAGTGTCCTAAGTATCCATTGTATCTTTCTGCCTTTAAGAATAAAGAAAATACTTATCCATCCATTGATCTATTGTTAGCAGTGTACAGTAATTCTAATTTCGCCATTGTCTATGATATAAAGATCAATTATTATCTATCTTCCTGGGACTTTGAAGAGGTTTATATAATTTGAATGACAGCTTGTGATAATCCGGTTTGGAAGAAGCGGGGCCCCTCGCCTCGATATTAAGAAGCTGCAGTACATATAATTAGGAGACTTGTAGAAGTTTTTGAGTAAATCAGCAACCACCAAGCGGGACCTGGCGTCTGGCACATACACCGGGGCTCATTCACACCGGGATTTCTATCAGTCTCACAGGGATAAGTCAGTCACTTAACAATCTGCTCTAGTAAAGTTTCTGCAGCAGAAAGACTCTCCTTGATGTTAGTGGGCGCAGGCTTTATATAAGGGAAGAATACGTCTGTGAAGAAGCCTGAAACGTAGCGTCCAACATGGCGGCTTCCTGCGGAGCCATTGTCTCCCATCCTGTGTGGATGTGATAATGGAACCAAATCCTCATTGTCCGATTCCAGTAAGTAGATCAGAGATTTGAACATGTGAGTAAGGATCTCACTAACCACGCTAGAGCTGCTCTTATTCCAAGATGTGCATCATATAGCAAAGGGTCTCTTTGGTTTGTACAAGAGAAAATGAAGAGAGAATAGAGGCATTTAGTGATATTTCAGGAACTAGAATGTAAAATAAATATCTATAAATTTGTAAATATATTTTAAAATTTTTTGTTATGTGCTGTAAATGGTTTTTCCATGTTCCAGTGTTTAACCAGTAACAACAGTTCATCTATGTGTCCCGGGGGACCTAGGACCTCAACCCCATCCCAGTAACAACTGTTCAACTATGTGTCCTCTGGCACCTAGGACCGCAGCTCTACTCCAGTAGCAACAGTTGATTTATGTGTCCTTCGAGAACACATCTATGTGACACATCTATGTGTCCTGGGGGACCTAGGACGTCTACCCCACCCCAGTAACAACAGTTCATCCATGTTTGCTGGGAGACCTGGAAACTCAACCCCACCCCAGTAACAACAGTTCAACTATGTGTCCCAGGGGGACCTAGGACCTCAACCCCATCCCAGTAACAACTGTTCAACTATGTGTCCTCGGGCACCTAGGACCGCAGCTCTACTCCGGTAGCAACAGTTCACCGATGTGTCCCGGGGGACCTAGGAACTCAGCCCCACCCCAGTAACAACAGTTCATCTATGTGTCCTGAGGGATCTAGGAACTCAACCCTACCCCAGTAACAACAGTTCATCTATGCTTCCTAGAGGACCTCGGAACTCAACCCCACCCCAGTAACAACAGTTCATCTATGTGTCCTGGGGAACCTAGGACCTCAAGCCCACCTCAGTAACAACAGTTCATCTATGTGTCCTGGTGGACCTAGGACCTCAACTCCACTCCAATAACAACAGTTCATCTATGTGTCCTGAGGGATCTAGGAACTCAACCCTACCCCAGTAACAACAGTTCATCTATGCTTCCTAGAGGACCTCGGAACTCAACCCCACCCGAGTACCAACAATTCATATATGTGTCCTGGGGAACCTAGGACCTCAAGCCCACCTCAGTAACAACAGTTCATCTATGTGTCCTGGTGGACCTAGGACCTCAACTCCACCCCAATAACAACAGTTCATCTATGTGTCCTGAGGGATCTAGGAACTCAACCCCACCTCAGTAACAACAGTTCATCTTTGTGTCCTGGGGGACCTAAAACCTTAACTCCACCCGAGTAACAAAAGTTCATCTATGTGTCCTGGGGGACCTAGAACCGAAAGCTCACCCCAGTTACAAAAGTTCATCTATGTGTCCCTAATTCTGCATCTCAACCCCGTATAACCTCATTCATGTTCACTTGAGCCCCATGACCCCCGTCAATGTTAAGCCAAGCACAAGGTCTCAATGTTATAAAATAAGACATCAATATCAGATCAACACTCATGACCAATGGGCCCAACACTCAGAACCTGCTGATCAAATATTCCTGGCACACAGAGAATGGAGCTGGAAGCAAGGTTTAGGACTGTCTAGTAAGGATGAGCAGATCTGCTAAGGTTCAGGTACAGCAAAGCCCAGAAGAAAGCAAAATATATGTTAGTGCTTTACTCCCTAATACTCAGACTGGGAGTCGAGCACTAACATATATTCTGTCTTTTTGTGTATTTTGGGCATTTGTGAGAGCATAAACCCATACCCGAAGGTTTGGTTAGGGAAGCCAACCTGAACGCTAACCCCCACTGACAACACCCAGAACCTTAAATGCCACCGGCAAAGCGCAGAACCATTTTCCCCAGGTTATTCAAAGTCCCAATGATCCTTCGGAAAATGGCATTGCACACAGGCCACCATAATTGGAGAGTTAACACTGGTAACGGTGGGTGTTGAACATGAACATCCAACCGAAACCCATACTTCTGTATGATGCAGGATCGGGTCCGCTCATCAAAAAACTCTGAAACCCCCTGGTAAATGTGGCTCAGTACATTTTAGACATTTTTTATGCGAAAACCGTCTAGATAAAAATGTTTTGCGGAAATGGAACTCATCTGCCTCCAGCATTGGGTCTGATGCATCAATCAATTAACATTTGGATAGCAGCTGTGTAGTTTTGAGTGGACCCAATGCAATGTTTGTGTCCTCTGACAACTTTATGATGAGCCCCTGAACCTGAGCCCAGACTTCAGCCAGAAGTTTTTCACATTAATGACACATGACAAATCTATATGTTAGATCTAATTCTGTACCCAAAGCACATTAACACATTGGTGTATGTCCCCTGAATCAGGACCAATTCTTTCTTTATTTTCTCGTAGCTCAGTTTTAGAGAAAATGTTTATTAAGTTATGCAAATGAGCCTCCAGTTTCGGGAGCCCAACTTTTGTTCAAAGTCTGTCGAAACTCTGCAAACCAAAACTTGGATGTGCCTGGTCATCACTACCAATGTCTGGATTTGTGGCTAAGAGAATAGGTTGACCAATTGGTACCAGGACTGGGTGATGGTCAACTGTCCAAACTTATGAAGCCCTTTTTTGAGAAAAGACCCTCAATAGTAAATCCTGGCAAAACCCCTTTTATAGTTAACACCATATTGGTAGAAATTCTAACCTATAATAATCTACATAAAATAACCTATGGCCACACACATATTCTATGGTGCACAGAGGATTGTGCCATATGGTAGCCACTACACACAGGTGACATTATGCCTTTTCTGTTTTATTTACACCATTTACAATTAATTAAACCTCAGTAGTATCCATCCAGTATTTATCACTGTCCGCAGCTGTCCAGATAAAGAACCCTCCGAGCGGTCCACAAAACCATGGTCTCCTTGAATAACAAATTGTCTCCCAATCCTCCTGCGATTGGTGTCATCTTGACTAATGAAGTGGCTAATTGTACTTGGGAATCCAGGAGAGGTAGCAATAGAAGCACCTTAAACATCACTAAACTGCACATTTTTCATACTAATGGAGCTTTTAAGGTACCTGCAGTGATTCTGGTAATGGGGTTGTCTTTTATATTGATGATTTTGCCAATATATTCTTGAGCTAAAGACAGCAATTTCTTTCAATTTCAATTTACTTAACATTGCACAAAGTAGTCTTCTATCATTTAATCTCTATATACAATGCACGGCGAGGGCCGGAATTGGATTTTTATTTTGACCTTTTTCTAATGTGTGTTATTTGGATACCAGATAATGGAGCAAGAGGTGTAAAAAATATTATGAATACTTTCATGCTTTAGGCAAAAGATCTTTTTGTCCTGGATAACTTGCATTTTTCTGTGCCGGATTTGTGGGGATGTGCACATTTTTGATCATCCTTTATTATCTATTAATAGGGAGGAATGAAAAAACATGCATATGTGTTTGCCTTTGCAACTGCGTTATATATTTTTGGCTACCAAACAAGATTGATATATAATACATAGGGGCAGATTTACTTATCCGGTCCAGTCGCAATCCAGCGGCGGGTTCTCCAACTCTGAGTCGGGTCCGGCCGCGATTCACTAAGGCAGTGCGCCTGATGTCCACCTGGTGTCGCTGCTGCGCTGAAGTCCGCTGGAGTTCCCAGAAGTTCACTCTCCTATCCTGGGTGCAGGTAAGCGCGTGTCAAGCGACACTTTTTTAAAAAAAATACGGCCTTTTTTTTCCGAATCCGTCGGGTTTTCCGATGGACCCGTCCCCCAATTTCCGTCGCATGCATGCTGGCGCCGATGCGCCACAATCTGATCGTGTGCGCCAAAAACCCAGGGCAATTCAGGGAAAATCGGTGCAAATCGGTAATATTCGGGTAACCCGACGGAAAAACATTTACACAGTTAACGTGTTACTGGTTCGGGTCCCGTACCAAACAGGTTTTTATACCCAATAGGTTTTTAATTGGACAGCTCACCACTAAAAATATCGAAGAACTTCTATTGGTCTGTACATAATGGTCATACCCCACATGTTAAGTTTTTTTATGGTCTTACCACTTTTGAAAAAAAAAAAAAAAACATCAGATAAGTGGATTCAGATGGCATCAATGGGACATTGGGGCACATTTACTAAGGTTCTGAATGGCATTTTTCTGCCGGGTTTCCAGAATTTTTCTGTTTTGCACCGAATTCTGCCCGGAATCGCAACAGAAATCAGGGGGCGTAGCCGTCGCAGAACCTGACAGATTCGGAAAAACCGCAAAATTTATAAAACAAATTGTGTCGCAAAATCAATCACTCACATGCACCGGGAGGTTGGTGAACTCCAGCGGACGTTGGTGGACATCGGACGCACGACCTTAGTGAATCACCGTAGACCCGGATCCTCGTCAGAGAACGCGCCACTGGATCGCGACAGGACCGGGTAAGTATATTACCCCCATTGACATTGTAAGACATCCTATAGCAGCTACGTGATCACATTATGGTGAGACAAGGCCCCAAAATTTGGGAATACCAATCCCATAGATGCTCTGTTGACTATAAACTATAGTCAAAAGTTTTAATAAGCTGCTATACAGGAGACAATGTTGTCACCAGTGAAAGCCCAACTTTTTGATCCTCTACCATATCAGAAGGTAGAAAAAGTGCCCCTTGTACCCGCTTCCCCGATTGAAGCATTTGATAAAAGCCATTCCTTTTACTGATGTAGAAAGCACTCTGGAAGACCCGTAGAGAGTGGCTGGACCAGAAATGCCTGCTTGACCAGCCACATCAATCATTTAAGAACACATAATTAGTTATTGATGGGGGTTCTAGTGGTCTGCTGTCAAAGCAAGGAAAGTTAAGGGAAGACACATTGGTATAAAGCTACAGAAAGAAAACTGCACAAACAACAGACTCTGGTCACTGCTCTCAGAACTTATGGTAATACAGGGTCAGTTCAATAAAAATCTATCTAGGTATTCAGACCACTATGAGGCCACATGAACATGTGCATTCTGTGGGCCACAAGCAGCAGTCCATGTGCTGTTGATCGGGGCCAGTTAGACATTGGCATGTGAGCTCCTCCCACACCGGCCGTGTCCATTGGAAATTAACCCGGAAGTCAGCAGGTCCATGTCGCATTGATGCACAGTGCATACACCAGGCCCACTAGAAAGTAACGGGGCTGTGAGTTAGCTAGCATTTGCGCGGCTAGCTCCGGGCCATAACACATTGTTGTGTGCATGAGCCCATACTATGCGAAACAAGCACAAGTCTAAAGCGCTGTCAAATAGCAATTAGGCGAAGCTGGAAAGTTCCAATATTTGTTAAATAAAATCCAGTGACCAGTTATATTATAGAGTGAAAGACGAGGCCACGGGCGACAAGCTTGATACGTGGCATGTGATGGATACTAAAATATTTCCCTATTACGGGAGCTCGGCTGCATTTTCAGATCAGAATCCTTATTACTTTACTATCTGGAGAGTATCTGTCCACCGCATGTGTACAACTAATTGGCACAGTAGAAAAACTTGATCCATCCTGTCAGTGACTGCAGGACACGAGACACAATGACGATTCATTTTTCTGTCTGTTGCTATTTTATTACACGGTCATGCTGATGTTCTGGACATATTTTGACTTTTTTAACTATAAATGGGAACCTACATGCAATAGTAGACAGACAATGGGGGCCCGATTCACGTTTTCCCGACGTGTTACCCGAATATTTCCAATTTGCGTCGATTTCCCCTGAATTGCCCCGGGATTTTGGTGCACGCGATCGGATTGTGTCGCATCGGCGCCGGGATGCACGCGACGGAAATCAGGGGGCATGGCCGAGCGAAAAACCCGACGGATTCGGAAAAACCGCCCCAATGTGTAGACAGAACTGGTGATTTTTCGTCTTATTGAACACCTTCGGAAAAGTTGATACTTTTATCCTTAGCATTTTGCCGATCAGGCTAATTTCCTGAGGGAAAAGGCCATATTTGGCCAATATTGCTAAACAATTTAGTACATTTCTATCACAATCCTCATTGTCTTAGAAGATTCAATTCTCCAAGCCAAATGATAATAGCGTGATGCCAAATAATCTCCCTATTATCACCGTTTATATACAGTGGGGCTCATTTACTAAGGGTCCGAATCATGCACTTTTGTCGGGTTTCCCAACAATTTCCGATTTGCCCTGAATGGCTCCGGGATTTTGGCGCATGGGATTGGATTTTGGCGCATCAGCCCCAGCTTTCACGAAATTGGGGGGCGTGGCCGTCGGACAAGCCGACGGATTCGGAAAAGCTTTGGAATTTAAAAAATAATTTGTGTCACAAGATCAAGCACTCACATGCACCGGAACGAAGAAGGTGAACCTGGTGAAGAGGTGGACCTCTAAATGGTTGCAATAGGTAATTAGAACAGTTCTGCTCTCAAACACTTCTTATAAATCTCCCCATATTCACCATAAGCAAATTATTTTGGGAACAATGGTCCAACAGTTGAAATTGTATGGGCAAAATAATTTTTTATTTTTTTCGTTCAGCAGGAGCTACGACCATGGGTTGAGATGAGTGGACCTAGTAAAATTCGAACTTGTCCAGCCTGGATCCAAAGACCCAGCAGTAACTTTTTAAATGCCACTTGTAAAATCACGTTTTCACAGTTGTGACGGTGGGTGCATCAGGATTAGCATGCAAGAACTGTTGCTCGACGCTATTTTGTGACGCCGATCGTTGCTACCGAAGACTTACCGTAATTGAAGAGCAACAATCCTGCCTAAAATGTTGGTGCAGTGTGACGCTTGCATGTTGGTTGAACTTGATGGACATGTGTCTTTTTTATGGTAATATAAACGCTGCTAACGACTATGGTGCCAGCACGGATCGTGGGCGCTAACAGCTAGGATGGAGCTGAACCCGGGCCAGGATTCTTTGTGGATCAGGTCTGCTCAACACCAGCCAAGTGTTTAGATCCTCCCCTCCTACAATTGGTTGTACACAATGGGGCTCATTTACTAAGGGTCCGAACGCCGCACTTACGTCGGGTTTCCCGAATATTTCCGTTTCCGCACCAGCTTTCATGCAACAGAAATTGGGGGGTGTGGCCTTCGGAAAACCCAACGGATTCAGAAAAACTGCGGAATTAAAAAAAAAAATTGTGTTGCAAAAATAGCACTCACATGCACCGGAACGAAGGAGTTGAATTCCAGGGAACTCCGGCGGACTTCAGCGCAGCAGCAACACCTAGTGGACATCGGGCGCAACGGACCTTAGTGAATCCCGGCAGAACCCGAATCAGCGTCGGAGAACGCGCCGCTGGATCGCGAATGGACTGGGAAAGTAAATCTGCCCAATTAGATATCTATCAGCCAAACCCTCCAAGATCATTGAGACTGGCCGACCATCTAATCTGCTCCGTGTCCTTCTGTCTCTTACAATGACAGATGCCAGGGGAGACGAAGATCCATCATTCATCGTAAACCATTTTATTTTCTCGGAACATGACTGTGGGCTTTCTCCCCTCTTCCTGTTCCGGTTAATTTCACTGAGTGGATTGTGCAACTTTATTGGGAATTCGGCTAAGATATCTGTTTGGCAACAGCTTTCTAATGGGTATGACCAATTTAAAGGGGTCATCCACTTTCAGCAAATATTTGATATGGTTTGTGTGAGGTAAAGTTATCCAGTTTCCCAATATACTTTCTGTATCATTTCCTCACGGTTTTCTAGATCTCTGGATCTAGATCTGCTTGCTGTGCTACTATAGAAAGCTTCTTTGTTTACATCCAGTGGATAGAAATTTGTAATAGGGTAATAGGATCTGTGCGATAATAACAGCTTGTGCACCTCCACCACAACACATGGGCAGATTTCTATCCACTGGAAGTAAAAATAGAAGCTTCTATAGAAGGACAGCAAGCAGAGATCTAGAAAACTGTGAGGAATTGCTGCAGAAAGTATATTGGAAAATTGTATAACTTTTCCTTACACAAACCACATCAAATATTTGCTGGACAACCCCTTTAATTTATAAACATCCTATTTGTGTCAATAAGTTAACAATTCTTGGAGACAGGTGTATAACCAGAACTTGACACTGGATAATAAATCATTCATAGTTTAAGCCTAGTCTATCTTTGCACTTCCTCTTGGTTGGAGGGGGGGGTGGGGGGAAGCAATTTTTTTTCAAATTAGACCACACCCCCTTTTTTGATGCCCTACCTCTTGACCACACTTTTTTTTAGACTCCCTAATTGCTTAAAACTGTCTGAAATTTTGCTTAATGTTGTACACAATCCTTTAGACAGATTTTTGTTGAGAATTGTGACAAAATTCAGTTGCAAACAGTTAAAGGGGTATTCCCATCTTGGAAATCACATTTAATTAAATTAATTTGCCATATGTAAGCGTTTCTTCAATTGCATGTGATTAAAAAAATATGTTACTGTGTGAAGATAATTTCTCATAAATGTAGCCATGTTGTCCCTTAGAAACAAGATGGCTTCCTTGGATACAACCACCTCACACTCTAGCAGCGGTGGCCAGACATGCGCTATTGAGTCCTGCCTGACCACTTGGATTCAGTGATCATTACCACAGGACGGCAGTGGGACCTGCAGTAACCCCCGGACATTTAATATTCAGAAACTATTTGTTCCCTTGTGCAATCCCTCCAGCAGAGGTGGTCGTATCCAAGGATACAGTCTTGTTTCTAAGACACCATATCACTACATTTATGAGAAATAATCTTCACACAGGAACATTTAATTGAAGAAATGTTCATATTTTGGGCAGATTAATGAAACGGAATCTGAATGCCCAGATGAGAGAATACCCTTTTAAATCAGCCCCAACGAATCCTAACAAGCAACAGTGTTTCCCCACTTATTCCGTACCATTGAATTTTTTACATTTTTTTGTCGAGTGACCATTAAACCGTCTATGCCATCAAGTTTCCGGTGCTTCCGGTACCTTTGCACTCCCCTATAGCTTCATACCAACCCAAAAGCCAAACATAATGCATCCGGGTGGGAAAATAAAGATGGACGGAAGAATAGACGAGATTGAGAGCTGAATTTGTAAGATAAACTCTAAAATGAGGTTTTATCGGTAAAACTGCTGGACGCGTCTGACAGCGGCAGCTATTGTGAGAATCTCAGCCTCCTAGTTAGAAAAATATATTACTCTTATATAGGCCAAGAAGATTAAGCTGCATCCCCGGCACTAAACCTGAAATCAAGGTGATCTATATATAAACTCTTCTATATCAGGAGCTGCTAAAGCAATGTTTAAACTGGGATAGATTATGCAAAGCGCGCTGGATATTTGATCTGGGATGCGCTCACACACTGATAATGGTCTTTAGGATCCTGAAGACAAAAACGGGCGCTCGGCCAAGTCACAGCCGCCTCATTCATTGATCTGTTGTACTTTCTTGCGGTGATTAAAACCTGGAAACTAAATAAATGGGGATATTTATCGGCAATTATTCAAGAAAATAGTAAGAATGGCTGGGCCGGAGAATGAGGGCTGCATGTCCGTGTGTGCAGAGTAGGTGTCCATGGTGATGGGGAAGATTATTTTTTATTTTGAGCGGCTTACAAACCATCTTACTTTACATCAGGTCTTCATCAGAGTCATCAGCTCTTTTCTATATATTGTTAAAGGACTAAAAATACATTTTAAGAAAATCCGCCAAACACCCCAATTACGGTGATGGATTGGTATACCATCCAATATACAGGCAGTCCCCGGAATTATATACTAGATAGGTTCCTTGGGTGTATACTTAAGTTGAATTTGTATGTAAGTCGAAACTGTATATTTTATAATTGCAGATCCAGACAAATTTTTTTTTTTTGCCCAAGTGACAATCGGAGTTTCAATTTTTTTTTTCTGTGATTGGACCAAGGATTATCGATAAAGCTTCATTAAAGACACCTTACAGCTGATTATTGGAGTCTCGGATTATAGTAAAGTATCCAGAGAGCTTCACCAGAGGTCAGAGGGGTCTGTCTGTAACTATGGGTCATCTGTAAGTCAGGTGTCCTTAAGGTTGGGACCACCTATACATATATATATATATATATTAGGGCCTCTCGACTTTCTCAATCTATCGAGGGGGAAGAATAAGGAACGGGCAACTTGGAACTCAATTACCCAAATTTTTGGTTTTTGAGGAACTGATCCAATACTAGTGGAGTCTAGATACGACTCTCACCATTATTTATCATTTTCAGTCAAGCTGATAGAGCAGATACAATATACAAAGTAGTCGAGATAGTTTATATTGTGATTACAATTTATTCCTAACAACAATGACTTCTCAGTAACATTAGTAGAATGGGAAATTCAGAGTTACCTTGCTGGGCATCCTTATCGTAGAGCTTCATGTGAACAACTCCCGCAGTCTTGTTCCTTACTATTGAAATGCTGCTGCCATCTTTCTTATTGCAAGTTCCAACTTGGCCAAGGTTTTGGTCAGCCCACCATAGTTTGTTATCTGGAAAATATTGAAACAATGTTGTCAAACCATGTGTGGATTGTGGTTTATATTAACTATAGCAGTGTGAAAAGCCTTACAAGATCGGGGATGACTGATCTGGTCAAGGTACATCGGAAACTAGCCCTTTTCTTCTAGAGAATGGTCGGACACTTAACACAAAGGATGGACACTTCAATTTTACCATTCCATACCTCCACTAATGTGCCCTGATCCTCAGAGGTCTCTCTTTAAAATGATGATATCAATGATAATTACAGTGGTCAAGTCAAGTGTAAAGTTGTCACTACATCGAGAAAGACGCAAGTCTGGTCCATTGAGATCGATGATGGACCATTGGAGCATGGCCACCACAGTGCACTCTGCTCTGACTTATGTGGGGAACTTTGTTCTGTGACTATATTTTTATATGTAATAGTGAAGGCTAACCGAGGTTGTCCTAAAGGGTTACCACCATTGATGAAGACAATTCTAAGGACAGCAATGGACCAGTCCATCACTAGTGAAGAACAATGGGGCTCATTTACTAAGGGTTTCCTGATGCTTTCCATTCTGCGACGAATTGTCCCAGGATTTTGGCGCACGCAATGGGATTTTGGCACATCGGCGCCGGCTTGCACGTAACAGAAAACTGAGGGCGGGCCATCGGACAACCCGACGGATTCGGACAAACCGCGGAATTTAAAAAAGGATTTGTGTCGCAAGATCAAGCACTCACATGCACTAGGAAGAAGCAGGTGTACTCCGGCTGACCTTGGCGCAGCAGCGACACATGCAGGAACTCGGTTGCACGATCTTAGTGAATCGCGGCAGACCAGAATCCTTGTCGGACAACGCACTGTGGGATCGCGACAGGACCGGGTAAGTAAATTTGCCCCAATGTTCTTGACTGTTGCCTATGAATTGTTAGCTTCAAAACTTCAGAAGATACAAGGTAAAGTTGCCCCCTTTTTTCTCTAGTGGTATCTCAGTTTCTGCAGAAAGCTAATGGATATAACAAGGACTGAAATTACGACCCTGTGACTGTTGTAGTACATCATCGTTTTTGAAGATGCTTCAGATCTGAGCTGCCAGGATCAGGTTTAATGCATCATATCAATCATTTTCACCTGCAGAACATTATCCCCGCCACTTCCTGCTCACATTTTCCTGCCTTAAATATTTAATGGAAATGACTGATGCTTATTTGAACACCACTAATGATGTGCAATAAATAAAGGGATAATGAATATTCAACCTCTCAGTGGTGATCATTTGCATAGTTAATCGACAAATCTTTAAAAGAGTTGATTTTACACAAATACAACAGAGAAAAAATCAGCATTAAATAAAAGTTATGCAACCATCTCAGTCTATGAAACACAATGGGGATTATTTACTAAGAGTTGGCGGACGCACTTTTGTCGGAATTTTTCAATGTTTTCGGTATTTGCACGGCTGTGACAGGTATTTAACTGGGGATTGTGTTGCAAGCGATTGGATTGTGGTGCAGCTGCGTTGCTTTCATGCAACAGAAATCGGGGGGCGATCCGACTGATTCAGACTGAGAGCGGGATTTAACTTTCAAATTGTGTTGCAAGATTAAGCACTTACATGCACCAGGAAGAAGATGGTGAACTCCGGGGACCTGAGCGGGGAAGTGACACATGCAGGATATCGGGCGCACGTTCTTAGTCACTCCTGGCAGAGTGCATTCCAGACGAACAATGCACTTTTGGGGAATACGTCAGGACGTCAGGAGTAAATGTGCCCTAATATGTTCTAATGTGTCCAGATCACCTCTGTAGAAAACCACCTCTCTAAAAGACTGGCATTCTAAAGAACAATCTTAAATTTCCCCCAACTGGCACATGTTGGCACAAATTTACTAAGAGACTTGGACTATTTGTAGATCCAGATTGGACCTCTGCCAGGTCAAACTTGTTCAGACCAGGTCTGACCTGCCAAAGATTTTAGATATAGTCTCATGCATTCCCCGCTCCATGCTCCATCACGCACAAAGTGGCCACGTAACTGGCAGAGATGGGGTTTAATACACGTCTTCTCTTCCACTTTATAAGACCAGCTTTCTTAAAGCCCAGATCTCCATAAGAGGACCTCAGTGTAGTAATACATCTCCATAAGCCCACCTCTACAGGTGAATAACTCTTTATAAAGAAGACCCCAAAGATGATCCACTTTCCTGAAGATCAGTACCGGAAGATGGACAAGTCAGTGAGGTTCATAATCTCGCCCTTGCACAAAACCACACCAAGTGGTGACCAGTAACTGGTCGACAATCCCTCCTTATGATAAAGTGCAAAACACATGGACAAGGACAAAAAATTCAAAACAAATAAGCACCCAAGCCAAGAGTACAAAATCACAAAAAATGGAAGAGAAGTCTGAACAAGAACCAAAGGTCAGGAAACCAGGAAAACAATGATCACAGTAAGGAGCAAGCATATAAGCTAAAAGAAGTTAACAATTTAGGAGGAGCGGGCAGGATTCAGATCCCCGGACTCAATAGTGATTGGGCCAGAATTCAGAGATCCAGACAGCAGAGCGAGCAGGTGACTAGTTTGAGGCTCTGTCAATTAAAACAGAGCTAATGCTCTAGGAAAGAGACGGCTGTAGTGCAAAACAATTCAAACAACATAGCAAGCTAAACCCTTGTTCACACTACAGTTGTTCCAGAAAGGCTCAAAAATACCGGTTCCTATCAGAAACAGAGGATGATGACGAGACAGGTGTTATAATGTTTCTAGAAGACTGCTCTTCCAAAAGACCCCACCATAAGAGGAATTCTTCATTATGAAAATAGAGAATTACGCAACATCACCCCTGCAGAATTTGTTAATTTGCTCATTCTTCAACATATATCAATCTATCAATGTATGTGATCTATCAATCTACAGTATCTATCCCTCTACTGTATCTATCAATCTATGGTATCTATCAATCTATGGTATCTATCAAAATACAATATCTATCAATCTATGGTTTTTATCTATATATTAATCAATGTATGGTTCTACTGTGGCCCACATCACTCATTTTTTCTGTTGTTTTTGTGCCTCTTCATACTAACGCAGCATTTTTGCGACTAAACGGCAAACAAGCCGTGCAGCAAAACTAAACAGGTTTCCCGAATTTATCCTACCAATCCCAATGTTTTGTTGCTTCTAATGATATTCATCACTTGCGACTTTTCATTCAGGCGCAAAAACGGGCACAAAAGCACTCCAGCCCAAAGGTGGCATTAACTGAGAAGTGACACTGAGCCCCTGTGCAGAGAAGCTCATCCCCAGCAGCAAAGCTCAACAGATACTAGTAAAGATGACACAGACACTACAGACACTAGTACAGATAATACAGACACTAGTACAGATACTACAGATACTACAGACACTGCTGACACAGAGCCCCTGTGCAGAGCAGCTCATCCCCAGCAGCAGAGCTCAGCCAGACACTGCAGACACTAGTACAGACATTACGTACACTGTGCAGACTCTATTTACAGTTCATGACCTTCTATTTACAAAACATTCTGCAAAATCCGCAGCTCAGAGCAGGACAGGAGAGAAGTTTGCAGGATTTTGTAGACAGGATGATCCCACTGATGTCTGAGGGGGATACTGTGCAGAATTACAGGGGTGCAGCAGGAGACCAGCATTGGGGGATCCCCTCCAGGAGAAGCCACTGCTGAGGAGGTCACTGGGTGCTGGGTGTCACACACCTGGGTGCTGCTGTGAGTGTTATCTTCATGCTGGGCTGTGGGAGAAGCAGAGAGGAGCTTGTAGCAGGATCACATGTAAGTGCCCGAATCTAACATTGCGCCTAAACTGCGCCAAAATTGTGTTAAAGTAAAGTGATTAATAAGAGGCAGAAAATATACTTATCACAGATGGTTGTAGCTTGTGATAATTCTGGCTGAATATATATATATACTGTTTATTTCACACAGTTATACAATTCCTGCAAGTTTTTTTTTTCAACATTTTTTTTGCTTAGTGTATTTTCTTCCTAGATATTTTAACAAATGTGACCCCCCTTCATCCCCAGTAAGTGATGTCCCAGCCCACACAAGAAAAGTCTATTAGTAAACAAAGTTTTGCGTTGTTATAGCCACGAGAAAAGTGCATTTCAAAGAATGCATCTGGTTCCGTCCCGTGGAATCGATTTCCTGACATTTCTAGAAAATATTTCTGCGCTGTCCCCGCATTTCTGTTACAGTAAGTGTATTCTCCGCTTTCATTAGTTTGCAGGAAAGCTTTGCCGCTTGACACAGACAAATGTAAAATGCTACCTACAGAGACGGCGAGTAGGGAAGGAGATGGCAGGTTAAATGAGATCGCACTGACCAAGATGGATAAGAGATGGGATATTGAACTCATAATAGACCAATTATTCACAAAGTTGGGCCGAATATCTATAGAAGCAAATGGCCATGGAATGAATGGAGCGTCCGCATAGACACCATAGGGAATCCTAGCGATGGGAAATGAAATGATGTAACCGCTGTAAAACATCCGACGCACAATAACGCAGCGCAACTCTATTTCCACCGGATCTTGATTGAATATCGCATTCAGGAACTGGGGGGGAGGACGAGAATAAAATTGAACAACACAAGATTCATTTTCACATGACGGGATGACAGCCGGAATTAGCCGTAAATAAATACAATTATATTTTATGAAATTTCCATGGCAACAGGTTAGCGAATGGATATTACAGTAAATCCCAGCGTGGGCTTCTCATGATCAGATATGATCCTAATGCAACTTAATTTATAGGTTGGTGTATTGAG
Source organism: Engystomops pustulosus (assembly GCF_040894005.1). Classification (NCBI taxonomy): domain Eukaryota; kingdom Metazoa; phylum Chordata; class Amphibia; order Anura; family Leptodactylidae; genus Engystomops; species Engystomops pustulosus. Next base: position 110,577,165 of record NC_092418.1, on the reverse strand, counting down.
CTTCTAGGAACACTGTGGGTAACTGATGCAAGTAACGGGCAAAATACTGGAAAAATCTCTTATGTGTCCTCATTTCTGTAGATTTAAGAGTGACAGAGTTTCATGTGTTCTATCAAACCTACAGGGTCATAATATACAGTCTGTTCAGTTGCTGGTCAACAACATACTGCCTGCAGATCATTATATACAGTCTGCTCACCTCCGCCTGCTCTATAATATGCTGTATGTAGATAGGACACCATGTACAGTCGGCTCAGCTCCTCCTGTTCTATAACATACTGCCTGCAGATAAGTGATTATATACAGTCTGATCAGCTCTAATGTAACTATAGCAGTACTATAATGTAACTATAGCAGTACCATAAAGTAACTATAGCAGTACCATAATGTAACTATAGCAGTACTATAATGTAACTATAGCAGTACCATAAAGTAACTATAGCAGTACCATAAAGTAACTATAGCAGTACCATAATGTAACTATAGCAGTACCATAATGTAACTATAGCAGTACTATAATGTAACTATAGCAGTACCATAATGTAACTATAGCAGTACTATAATGTAACTATAGCAGTACTATAATGTAAGTATAGCAGTACTATAATATAATTTTACCAGTACTATAATATAACTAATGCAAATACAATAACTCAAAGATAAAGGAAAGAGAAGTCTTTTCCAACTTGATTTTATTAGTGAAACCTCTGAAATAATAATAATAGATAAACCTGCTATAAAACCTTCCATAATAATCCGACTCTGGTGAGCGCTGGAAAACTTCTCAGTGAGAATCCAGGCAGACAGCGCTCGGATATGTACAGTGGGACTAATTATTGGCTGCCCTGTTCTAGATCAGACCATGTGACCTGCCTGCGCGACGTCCAGCCGCCTCGAATATAGATGAGGGAAGACTGCGGAGACTGAGATATCTTACTAATCACCTAATGAGATCTGTACTTACGAAGAAGGAAAACCTGAAATAAACCCAAAGTATCAGGCTGGGTCTACATATAGAGTTAGAGGGTGAAATATAATTTAATATAACATGTAGAAAAAAAACAACAACACCTTTCTCCACGGTTAGAAGTATAAACTACAAAAAAATGTTCTCTCCCTTTCTCCTCTCCGATTTAGAGTTCTACTTATCCCATCCCATATAATCTACACAGTGTTTAATTTAGAGAATTGAACCGAGGACTTAAAATATTTTTGCTCCTTGTCCCATGAATCAATTCATATTTCGGTATCTTCTTCGAATACAAAGACTATGGGGGTCATATATCATACGCCGGTGCTCGCTGGCGCAGTGGGGTGCTGCGCAGCACCTACACCAGGCATACAAATAACCAAAGTTGGTGACTTTTGACGTGTAAAAATTCACCGGGTGCAGCGAATGCGCAGGCGTGGGGACAATAACGCCCGTGCCGGCCCACTCCCTGCTGGGCCGCGTCCACTGCTGACCTGGCTGCCCCCCACTGGGATGAAGGTGACAGATTGGGGAAAATAATCGTAAGGGCTAGCAATAAGTTTGCATTTGCGATTATTTCAGGGCTTCTACGCCACTGACTAGGCCCTGATAAATATCCCCTTATGTCTTTATACAGGCAACCGGTTGTTTGTGATCATTATGCTAGCCAAGGCCGGGGCCAGCAGCTGGCAAACTTGGGCAAGTGCAGGGGCCCAGAGCTGCTGGGGGGACCACATAAGGCTGTACATTAGGAATCAGTTGGCTGAGTGGGACTTATATAAAATAACCATGAGGGGGGCTGTTTGATATGATAAACTACTGAATAATTTAGGGAACAGGAGTCTGTTTTAGTTTCTTAATTTTTAATGTCGCCACACAAGTTCACTGCAAAGGGGCCCACAGAGGCTCTGTCGCCCAGGGGCCTACTGATACCTAGAGAAGACCCTGTCTCTAGCTATATATAGGGTCTTACTCACAGATTCCTCGCACCCCAGTGTTTAACCCCTTAAGTTGCCAGAATAGTTTACCCTCAAACTCCCGCGGTGAAGTAAGATGTAAATTATACTTATATAAAGGTCTTTTTGGAATGTGATCTGGGAAAATTATGACTAATGGAGGAACTCTACGTATATAAAGACTGAAAAACAAGCGCAAGAAGATTCAAGATTAGGAGTACAACAGGTGGTATATGGTCATATGGAGTGACTCTCACCTGGTGTCAGTAACAATGGAGCTTATCAGACTGGGCTTTGCTCTGCTTGGTGTTGTCGGATGTTGCTGGCCACGAGATTCCAGCTCGCCATCCAAGAGTGGCGGGTTTTCAAGGATCAGGTACTTGTACACATGTATTTTCTCGTACTAGTCTACCCAATAAACGATCCTTTACACCATAAGAATGCCGATACAAACAAGAAAATACACATGTACAAGTACATAAAGGTCTTTTTGAAAGAATACATTGAGTTCACGTAACAGACCGTATTTCTTGACAAACCTGATTTTGTTCCGCTTTGCTCGAGCTCTTATGACCCGCAGACGCTTGTTGACAGGTAGGCCGATGAAACCTCCTTCAGTTATTGTGCATTAGATCATTAGTGCTCATAAGTGAGATGATAAAACAGGTTTACGGCTAATCCTGAGGACTATTAGAGGATGTAAACTAGATGCAGGCTGGAAATAAACATACAGATATGATTCATGAAATCTGTTTTCTGTTTTCATCTAAATTGAGGTAATTATTTTTCTTGAGTTAAGATGCTTTTTATCTTCTTTCAATTAAGAAAGGGCAAATGTACCGTAGTAATTAAGTGCAAATAGAAAACTGATTACACAAAAAGAAGCAATTAGCCGACACACACTCTTCACTTTGTGTTCCTCACTTTCTGATCATGGCAGCTGTTGTGCCAGTTTTATGCGCGCAAGGTTCTATGTTCCGCAGCTAAACAAAGCCAATGACACTCGGTTTATGGCAGCAAGTCACTTCCCTGCAGCAAGGTCCTTGTGATCTTAAATGAGCATTGCAGATTGTGGGAATGCACAAAGGAGAAGAACATCATTGGCAATAATAGTTATGTACATTGTTTAAAGTATGTGCTGGATAACAAGAGTACGACGACATGCGAGGGAGTTCAATTACAGCCAAGTAGTCTGATCCTACGTATGAGTAACCTTCCATTGTGTATAGAACGCTCTAGAAGTATACAGAGTGTGACAAATGAAAAGTAGGAGAGCTGAAGGTGACATTGAATGACTAGTAATTTAGAGATGTAACCGGCATGCAATATATTCAATCCTACGTATAAGCACTCCATAAGGCAGATTTAATCACAGGTTCGGTAGGTAGGGTGAAGCTAGTCTAAACAGGCACCAACTGTGCCAAATGTATCTCAATTGCCAAATGCAAAATGAAAAAAATGATTCTGCTCTTCTTTTCTTAGGTTATATGTAGATGTATGTGTCAAGACGATTTCTTGACACTGTGGGGCATATTTACTCACCTGCGCCATCGCTGATCCAGAATGTCCGACAAGGATGAACTCTGCCACCATTCATGACGATCGTGCGCCCGATATCCTGCAGGTGTCGCTTCCCTGCTCAAGTCCCCAGAGTTCACCTTCTTCCTCTCGGTGCATGTAAGTGCTTGGCTTGCGACACAATTTTAAAGTTAAATTTGTCTGAATTTGTTCAACGGCATGCCCCCCGATTTGTCTGTCTGTCTGCCAGATTTAGTGACTTATGCCCATAATGTTTGGAGCGGACCCGCACAGGTGTGATCGTCACTAATTATCATCCTTTGTATGGCACATCTATTGGCACCAACTGATCTGGGCACCGAGGTCACAACTTAACTGAGGTCAATACGTGAGGTGCCTTATTATCAACACACCGAAAAATTAATCAGCTATGGAAATACTCAATCCAGTCTACACTAAAACATCAAAAAGTTTTACTGCCACAAATATGTGGTGATAAATATGTGGTCTTAACTTTACAAAGGTAATTTCTATCCCTATCTTAATGGGGTATATTTATTAGGGCATGTACAGCAGTTAGTTTGGGGTACTGGCCCTGAAATAATCACAGTTCCTTGTGGAAGAACAGGAATTATGATTATTTCTCTCCTTATGCCACCTCCACATCAAGTGGGCATAGAGGAGTATGAAGGAAGGTGCTCCTGGTGGAGGAGTGGGCTGGTACAGGATGTTCCGGCCTAGTGTCTGCACATGAGCTACAGACTGTTCTGGCGAGGATAAAGCGTAATTCTACACTAGGCAGGGCTTTGCATAGAATTATTGATGGACACAACAGCCTACCGGATTCATCAGTAGACCAGAGCAGTCCGGAGCTATGGGGCATGCTGGAGAGGAAACATCATACACTGGCGCACCATGAACCAGCGTATCATGAATAACCCCCATTCAATCTCTCTGTGAGAGCAGTTACTGTTCTAGTAGACTTTCCAAATGCATCTGGCAAGTGCTCCGGTCATGGATAATGATCAAGGTAGCAATTCACCATTTGCCAGGGATGTCTGGAGGGTGATGTGACCAACCCAATAATCATCTTTCTAAAAAATTACTGAAGAAAAGAAAAAAAAAATCACTTTCAATTCAAAAACTCAAAAAGTTGCAAAGCATTTCCATTTTTTTTAAAGTCCTAATTGATTTCTTCGTATTTTCAAAGCATCTTGTATTCAAATGAAGAATTAAATGAGCACTTTCAAAATAAAGGAAAAAACTAAAGTAAAATCATTACAGCTCATTAAAATAATTTTCTGTTTGACACGTCGGGTAATTAAGGTTCGGATCTAAAGCGGAGCATATGATATGATGCAAGAAAACAAAGAAAATCATGCCGACCGCTCCAATTAAGTGAGGACAAACAAAACATTTGGAATATCAAACAGAGTCATTATTGCGCTTCTAATTCCAATAACATTATTATTATTGTATTTTTTGGTAAGTTTTTGAATGTTCCCAATAAAAAATTATACATATTCATGGACGATTAGATGGGGTATTAGCATTATTTTGGGACGTGGGAAGATTGCCTTTGATATGGAGTACATTTCACTTTTGAGATTTCGGAAAGCCGTCGTAATGTGCCATCTGATGAGCAATTAGTTTTCATTAATGGAGGTTTGAGCACTTACAGAAGTCAACTGCGAGCCGTACTTAGTGCTGGGCACGATGCCTAGATATATTTCATATATTACTGTTAACATAATGAATAGTGTAATACTAATTACGAGACTGATGGGTTAGAAAATTTAGGTGCACATGGGTGAAGCTGTCCCGTCTTTTGTTGGATGTAAACTTCTGTTGTGTAAGGTCCACAATTTACCTGATGCAAGCAAAATCGGAAAGTCATTTTTTGTCATTGAGACTTTTGTTCTCTCTCTTTTATCATGTCCTCGACTCAGATGCGTAGTTAATCTCTTTTTTTCCCGTACTCTAAAAATCAGGAGCCATTTATGGAAAGCTTTAAGAGGGTTTGTATGAATTTATGGAGGTTTATAGCTCCAATGTCCTGTATGCTGCAAAGTGTTGGTGATCATGTGACCTACTGCTGCGACTCAGGGGTTCAGCCAACTTTGGTGAAATAGAGCAAGGAATGGCACCAGGATCTGAGGAGACCACTAATTGGCTCCAATGGATCCTACAACCATTGATACTTCTGGTCAAGACAGAAGTGCCTGTAAATGGGTGGGAAAAGCAGTTCTGAAACTGAAATCTTGATAAGTAAATATTTATCTTTACTTGGTATTGGAAGACTCATTAAGGTTCTGCTGATCGAAATCAAACCTGAAAGTTCTGTTTCGGTACCAAACCCAAAAACTCACGAATCTGCTAGCACCAACCTCTTCAAACAATGCACTTTGAGTGAACTAGAGCGGACGGCTAGGTAAACGTGCCCCAACAGGACAGAAACATGTGGCAGATTTCGATGGTAAAGATGCAATAGGCAGGTTTTTTGAGTGGCTTCATTGCTGAAGTTTGGTCCTAGCAGAAAGTTTACGGTGAAAATGTAACTTTTTTAACTTGGCTTTTTGTACTTCTGGGGTCAATGGCGTTTTTGACAAATCCACTCCTCCCCCACACAACATCCCTCCCTTCCATCTGAACGTACTGTATTTACTCTGCAGGAGTAGTCCTCACTGATGTACTATACAGCATAAGGTCGGGGAACGGTAGAGAAAGCCTTCAGAAGAATTGGAAATATAAAGGGAATGTTTCCTCCTGGTGTTTTTGAATGCTGCAATGCAACCTCCTTACGCAGCCTCAGCAGCCACCTTCTCCCCCAGGCTCAGCCTCAGGCGCCTACCAGATATGTTGTTTCCCCATATTAATTCTGAAAACAACAGGAAAACTCTTTTATGATAGAACAAACGTCCAAAAAAACTCCCCGGAGACTCGCACTATTTCTTTCTGCACCAATACTCCTAAGGCTGGTGCTTAGGAATTCATATATTTTTTTTTTTATATTTTGTGAACTGCTGCTTTAAGATTTGTCGCTGCTAAACTATAGGTAAAGCATGAGCTTAGGTTTAGAAAAACATTGCTGGGTGCCTTATTGTAATTATTCTTAAACAAAATGAATTGGGATGTCCAAGGTGGACCTACTTTTCCTTGACTCCCCCCCCCACTCTCTTCCCCAACTACCAAGTCCCGGTATTTTGAGACAAATGTTGTGTTAGACAATCATTGGCTCAAGTGAGTTACCGATGCCGTTTTTGGCCATCGGTAATTTTGCTGTTTGGTGAATCCCCTCTAATTTGCTGTATTCAGATTTAAACACCCCTTTAACCATAACTAGAGAGATCTGTACTCTTTTGCTATCTTTCGAATTCTCACAAAGTTTCATGGAGAAATGTTCCCACCACATGGACCCCAGGACCGCAGTATCAGATCGAAGGCAATGCCATTGGTTGAACTCCCATCTATCAGCAAACTATTGCGATTATATGGGTGGGTGATAAGTGTAAGACCGTTCCAACACATTTAATGCAGTCCCTTACTGTGATTTTATTAATCAATTTTATGTTCTTAAAGGAAATCTACAACATCAATTTAACCTCTACACCGCATGACCAGTAATTTGTAGAGGTTAAAAATATGCCCACCGCCATAATCTCCAGGCCCATTCCTTGTAATAAAAAAAAGACTTTATACGTAATGTAACTTAGACTCAAGGGCTCCAGGGGATGTTAGTGGAGCCCCTCTGGGTTTTGGCAACATACCCCCCTCCCCTGCAGTGCTTCTCCTCCTGCCCTCACGATAACATCAGTCGGAAGATGGTAGAAGGAGACAAACAGTCAGCAGGTAGTTAGAGGCACTCAGAGAGGGATGTGATGCCAGAACCCTGAGGGGCTCCAGGAATGCCCTCTTGAGTCCTTTAGGCTAATTGACATAAAATTATTATTTTTTTTTTTTACCATCAATAAGCCGGTGATGTTCTTTTATAAATGTGTGCTGGGGGTCAGATTTTTAACCTCTACAAATCAGATGGTGGATTTCCCTTAAAGGGAACCTTAGAGTTCCTGCTGGCAGGATAAAATACTTTTTAAGAACCCCTAAATGGGCATTCCCATCTGGGCATTCACATTATATAAAATTCATTGGCCATATGCAAACATTTCTTCTTGGATGTTATTTAAAAAAATGTTCCGGTGTAAAGATAATTTCTTATAAATGTAGCCATGTTTTCCCTTAGAAATAAGATAGCTTCCTTGGATACGACCTCCTCACATTTTGACAGCAGTGGCCAGACACGGAGTTCTGCCTGACCACCTGGATTCAGCGATCATTACCACAGGACGGAGGTGGTACATGCAGTAACTCCCGGGCATTACATATACAAAACCTTGTTTCTTTGTGCAATCCCTCCAGCAGAGATGGTCGTATCCAAGGAGTCAGTCTTGTTTCCAAGGGACCACATCACTACATTTATGAGAAATTATCTTCATATAGGTAAACATTTTTTGATAACATCTAATTGAAATAATGTATATATATATCGCAGAATAATGAAACTGAATGTCAACCCCTTTAATAACTTACCAGTAGCGTGACATGACTCAATAACAGTGGAACACGTTCTTGTGTTGTGCTGTAAAAAATGACTCATTGGAAGACGCCAACTTTGTTCAAATTTTTGCTCAGAATTTTTGACTTTTATGCTTTTCTCACCAGTTATATTTTTGTCAAGCTGGAAGGGGCAAGGATTTATCTAGGTAGAGTGGAGCATCGTACGTAGCATGGAGCTCACCCAATCAAACCCAAAAAAAGTGAAAAATTAAATTTAAATTGTCTTAACAAGTCGTAACAAACAGAAAAAGTCTTACCAAATAGTCTTAACAAATTTTTGCAAGTTTTATGAATTTTCAACCATTTTGGGGAAGACGCATCTGCTAGACAAACGCCCCTCTGGCTTCTCTTGACCCAATTCCCCTCGAAAGACAGATCTACACCTAATGCATATTACATCTAGTCAATCGAAGAAAAGCCGGGAGGGTAGAGACAGTAGGGAGTCTCCCACAAGACTCCCTACTCCAAAATTCTCCAAAATTGCTAAAGGGTTTTCAGAATAAAACTTAATTATGATAGTTGTAGTAAGGGAACCTATCGGTAAGTCACGTAGCCTACGGCTAGGACAGCATGAATCTGCCGACAGGTTATAACAATGTCTGAATGCTTTGATTTTTTTATTTCAAAAATATTTTTTATGTAAAATATTCCTAAACCTATCACAAAAATCATTTTTTTTCACATGCAGAATTTTTTTAAAAAAATTAATTTGTTAATTTTATAACACGGAGAACAAAAACATCTCGTCATTAATGGAGTCTACGTAAACAAATGCATAAATAAATTGCTAAAGTAAGAAAGAAGAAAATCTATCATCCGGCTCGTCTAGCCAGGGGGGGGGGGGTCTTCTCAGCGAGACAATGTTTTAATAGAAAAATAACAGAAGGATTCCCGTTGAGAAGAGGCTGCACACGGAGCTGTTCTCTTTGTTTCCACAATGGAGCGATATGGGGGGAGGGGGGGCAGCTTATGAGATCCCAGGATGCATGTAGTTAGGCTGTCAGAGAGGAGGAAGAGGCAGAGAGAACATCAGGAGTCACACGTCACACTGCGCTTATTAGCCCCATACAGCTTCACACAATGTATATGCATCACAAACTTTCGCTGTTTCTACGTAAATCGCTAACTTTTTTTAAATTTTCTGTTAAGGAAGATTTTATCATTTATATAAATATTTTATATTATTAAAATAGTATATTTTTTAAACTTACCGTTTATACCAAGTATAAGCCGAGGACCCTCATTTTACCCCAAAAACCGAGTATAAGCCGAGTTTGGGTTTTTCAGGACATTTTTTGTGCTGAAAAACTAGGCTTATACTCGAGTATATATGGTATTTCAATAACAGACCAATCTTGTAAGTGTCACATTACACATTACAAGTTAATTAGTTATACACACGGTGGAAGAATTACCAATCTGCTTACGAGAGGATTCGGTTCTAATTTTGTGCCAATAACTCAAATGCCTCATTTTTCTGACACTTTTAAAGTAAGTATGACAAAAGAGTGACACTGTAATGGGGAGACTAGGAACAGGAACAGAACAAACTCATCAGCTCCTCCTGCTCTATAACATGCTGCCTGCAGATAGGACACTATGTGCAATCTACTCAGCTTCCCCTAGTCTATAACATGCTGCCTGCAGATAGGACACTATGTACAATCTGCTCAGCTCCTCCTGCTCTATAACATGCTGCCTGCAGATAGGACACTATGTACAATCTTCTCAGCTCCTCCTGCTCTATAACATGCTGCCTGCAGATAGGACACTATGTACAATCTTCTCAGCTCCTCCTGTTCTATAACATGCTGCCTAGAAGAAAGACACTATGTACAATCTTCTCAGCTCCTCCTGCTCTATAACATGCTGCCTGGAAGAAAGACACTATGTACGATCTTCTCAGCTCCTCCTGCTCAATAACATGCTGCCTGGAAGAAAGACACTATGTACAATCTGCTCAGCCCCTCCCACTCTATAACATGCTGCCTGCAGATAGAACACTGCAAAATCGGCTCAGCTCCTCCTGCTCTAGAATGTCCTGCCTGCAGGTAGGACACTATTTGCAATCTGCTCAGCTCCTCCTGCTCTATAACATACTACCTGCAAATAGGACACAATGTACAATGTGCTCAGCTCCTCCTGCTCTATAACATGCTGCCTGCAGATAGGACACTATGTACATTATCCTCAGCTCTTTCTGCTCTATGACAGGCTTCCTGCAGATAGGACACTATGTACAATGTGCTCAGCTCCTTCTGCTCTATAACAAGTGGGTTGCAGAAAGGACATGATGTAAAATCTGCTCAGTGCCTCTACCTCTATAACATGCTGCCTGCAGATAGGACACTATGTACAATCTGCTCAGCCCCTCCCACTCTATAACATGCTGCCTGCAGATAGAACACTGCAAAATCGGCTCAGCTCCTCCTGCTCTAGAATGTCCTGCCTGCAGGTAGGACACTATTTGCAATCTGCTCAGCTCCTCCTGCTCTATAACATACTACCTGCAAATAGGACACACTGGGGCACATTTACTTACCCGGTCCAGTCGCGATCCAGCGGCGCGTTCTCTGCTCTGCATTCGGGTCCGGCCGGGATTTATGAATGTAGTTCTTCCGCCGTCCACCAGGTGGCGCTGCTGCGCTGAAAGTCATCTCATCGCGCCGGAATTCACCACCTCGGACCAAGTGAAGGTAAGCGCTCCCCAAGCGACACTTTTTCGGTTTTTAAATGCGGCGGTTTTTCCGAATACGTCGGGTTTTCGTTCGGCCACGCCCCCCGATTTCCGTCGCGCGCATGCCGGCGCCGATGCGCCACAATCCGATCGCGTGCGCCACAATCCCGGGGCAATTCAGGTACAATCGGCGCAAATCGGAAATATTCGCGTAACACGTCGGGAAAACGCGAATCGGGCCTTTAGTAAATGACCCCCAATGTACAATGTGCTCAGCTCCTCCTGCTCTATAACATGCTGCCTGCAGATAGGACACTATGTACATTATCCTCAGCTCTTTCTGCTCTATGACAGGCTTCCTGCAGATAGGACACTATGTACAATGTGCTCAGCTCCTTCTGCTCTATAACAAGTGGCTTGCACAAAGGACATGATGTAAAATCTGCTCAGTGCCTCTACCTCTATGACATGAAGCTTGCAGATAGGACACTATCTACAATCTGTTTTACATTAGATTTACATTAAGAAGAGAATATTTATTTTATTACTATTAATATTGATTGAAATGTAACAACTAGTAGTGAGGGAAGCAGCACGAGGAGCGAGTTTATCCAGAGATCCTCATCGAGTCATATTTTTGGCACATCAATTAACAGTTTCCGTTCTCCTTTCTCCCTACACTGCAGTTTTCCACGTGTGAGTGATGTGAGTGACATTTTCTCTGAGTAAAGATAGTGATTTAAAGCGACCTAATCAGGAAGGTCTGAATTTGTCACAGCCAAATCCCTTGAAGTAGAAAGACAAGCAGAATAAATTGCATTGGTTAAGTATCTCATTTAAATAGATTTAAATAACTTTAAATATTGTAATCTATTCTAATAAAGCAATCTGGCTCGCCTCCCTTCGCACTCCCACACTGTAAATGTTCACCTGAAAGGGAAGAAGAGTTCACTCGGAGGGGAAGAAGTGTCACTGGGAGAAGATGACAGTATCTGCTCCCCCGATCTGCTGCTGCTGTCTTGCCCCATCTCATCCATAATAAAAGGAGCAGAAAACAGAAATAAGGAGGGGCTCAAGCACAGAGATTTTGGTGTAGCACCAGCCTTGATGAAAGATAGAGATTTCCAACTTGCAAAGGCTTCAATATAGGTGGGAAATTTACAGGGGCTCAGTGGGTAGCACTACAGCCTTGCAGCGCTGGGGTACTGGGTTCAAGTCCCACCAAGGTCAACATCGGCAAAGAGTTTGTATGTCCTCTCCTTAGTTGTGTGGGTTTCCTCCGGTTTCCCCCCGCACTCCAAAACATACTGGTAGGTTGATTAGATTCCGAGCCCCACAGGGACCGATTTGGCAAGCGCTGTGTAATCTGTAGGTACTATAATAAATTATTATTAGTATCCCTGTTTTGGCATCCAATCTACGCTATTACATCCTGTTTATGGACATAGACAGGAAAATCGTCTACACCTAGAGGGGAGGAGGTTCTACCATAACCATAGACAGGGGACCTCCTCTACACCTAGAGGAGAGGAGGTTCTACCAGCACCATAGACAGGGGACATCCTCTACACCTAGAGGAGAGGAGGTTCTACCATCACCATAGACAGGGGGTATCCTCTACACCTAGAGGAGAGGTGGTTCTGCCATCACCATAGACAGGGGACATTCTCTACAGCTAGAGGAGAGGGGGTTCTATCCTCACCATAGACAGGGTCAACTTTGACACCTAGAGGAGAGGAGGTTCTACCATCATTATAGACAGGGGCATCCTCTACACCTAAAGGAGAGTAGGTTCGAGCATCACCATAGACAACGGAGATCCTCTACACCTAGGGGAGAAGCAGTTATGCCATCGCTATAGGCAGGGGACATCCTCTACACCTAGAGAAGGGGGTTCTACCAACACGATATACAGGGGCATCTTCTACACCTAGAGGAGAGGAGGTTCTACCATCATCATAGACAGGGGGCATCCTCTACACCTAGAGGAGAGGAGGTTCTACCATCATCATAGACAGGGGGCATCCTCTACACCTAGAGGAGAGGAGCTTCTATCATCACCATAGACAGGTGGCATCCTCTACACCTAGAGGAGAGGAGGTTCTACCATCACCAAAGCCAGGGGGCATCCTCTACACATAGAGGAGAGGAGGTTCTGTCATTACTGTAGAAAGGGGTATCCTCTACACCTAGAGGAGAGGAGGTTCTACCATAACCATAGACAGGGCACCCTCTACACCTAGAGGAGAGGAGGTTCTATCATCACCATAGACAGGGGACATCCTCTACACCTAGAGGAGAGGAGGTTCTATTATCACCATAGACAGGGGGCATCCTCTACACCTAGAGGAGAGGAGGTTCTACCATCACCATAGACAGGGGAGATCCTCTACACCTAGAGGAGAGGAGGTTCTACCATCACCATAGACAGGGGGCATCCTCTACACCTAGAGGAGAGAAGGTTCTACCATTACGATAGACAGGGGCATCCTCTACACCTAGGGGAGAGGAGGTTCTGCCATCACTATAGACAGGGGCACCCTCTACACCTAGAGGAGAGGAGGTTCTATCATCACCATAGACAGGGGACATCCTCTACACCTAGAGGAGAGGAGGTTCTATTATCACCATAGACAGGGGGCATCCTCTACACCTAGAGGAGAGGAGATTCTACCATCACCATAGACAGGGGGCATCCTCTACGCCTAGAGGAGAGGAGGTTCTGCCATCACTATAGACAGGGGCACCCTCTACACCTAGAGGAGAGGAGGTTCTATCATCACCATAGACAGGGGACATCCTCTACACCTAGAGGAGAGGAGGTTCTACCATCACCATAGACAGGGGGCATCCTTTACACCTAGAGGAGAGGAGGTTCTACCATCACCATAGACAGGAGCCATCCTCTACACCTAGAGGAGAGGCAGTTCTGCCATCACCATAGACAGGGGGCATCCTCTACACCTAGAGGAGAGGCAGTTCTGCCATCACCATAGACAGGGGGCATCCTCTACACCTAGAGGAGAGGAGGTTCTACCATCACCATAGACAGGGGACATCCTCTACACCTAGAGGAGAGGTGGTTCTACCATCACCATAGACAGGGGGCATCCTCTACACCTAGAGGAGAGGGGGTTCTACCATCACCATAGACAGGGGCATCCTCTACACCTAGGGGAGAGGCAGTTCTGCCATCACCATAGACAGGGGCATCCTCTACAACTGGTTCTACCAGAGGGATTCTTTACTGTAAGAGCAGTGAGACTATGGAACTCTCTGCCACAGGAGGTTGTTATGGCGGACTCTATGTACATGTTAAAGAGAGGCCTGATTGACTTTCTTGAGAACAAAAATAACATTTGTTCAATTTCATAGGTTGGATGGAATGATAAATTCTGTTCATTGAGGTTGGACTCTGTACTTGGACTGTGGACAGTACAGGCACATATGGTAATGGCATAATAAGTAGTATCACCAGTGTATGTGGGGGCTTGATGTGGGGGCAAACACGAATATTCATCAAGACCCTATAGCTTGAAGCTCGGCTTCAGGCTGTCGTTGTAATTGTAGCTTCACACTCACTGCCAGCTACAGAAATACATGTCTATATTATTAGGCCATATTATCACTAATTGTCTAAAATTCTATGGGGGGTCTGAAGGAATCGGAGCAGGATTACCAGGCAGGGCCTGTCTGCATAGCAGGGCTCCTGTAGAGAAGAGTTTATCAACTTATCTTCTAAAGAACTAGTTGTCACCAATTAACTGGGAGTCTTGTCTGCAGCTGGAGCCAGAGGATTCAGATAATGGAGAGAAAGTGACAACTCAAAGTGTGAACAGACTCCAGCGCGGCCACTTCTACATCAGACTTTATCAAAGTAACTATTAAAACTGGTTAAGTGTTTATTTTTATTTATGTACACAATAAGGGGAAACTGAAAAACAATACAAAAAATATCCAAGAACACTAGCCATAACATTTCCATCATCCTGTATTGACATTTTAAATGTAATTTATGATGTCAATATGTTTTCTTTTCTTATTGGAAATCTACCATTTTTTATGCATTGTGAACCAAAAATACCTGGAGAATGCTGTAACTACACTGATGCAGAAACATATCTTGTTTAATTCCTGAGTGGTTTTTTTTTTCTCAAAAAAAACAATTATAAAATTCAGGACCTTGGAAAAGCTGGTTTCAGGTTTTCTGCAGTACATAAACACGTCACTTCCACATACACAGGAGCTGCCTGAACTACCCAGACAGGACTAATCTACCTGAGCTGGATAACTCATACATAGCATCTGGGAGATGGTGCAGCGATTGATTACTTTCTCCTGTCAGGGACAACACAGTGATAACGTATTCTAGCTTAAGCTGGGCAGGACATGGCTGAAGCAGTGCATAATTAGGTTCAGGAAACACTCGGATCAGGGATTAAACAAGATATGTTTCTGCATCAGCGTAGCTACAGCATTCTCAAGGTATGTTTGGTTCTCAACGCATAAAAACAAATGGTAGATTTCCTTTAACGGAAATATTGATCATCGAGATCAATATTACACAAGCCCCCGAAGAGAACAAATAAACAATTGGATTCCCACCACCTCATACCTGAGGAGTGAAAATACTGGGTCAAGTTTAGTATCATTAGATAGCTTTATAAGAAATATTTGTCACATTTATTTTTGTTTTTCAATCCGATGTGTAATTCTTGAGATATCCATATTTTGAACAATTTTGTAACCATTTTCATTTTTCGACAATTACAGTCTCATCTCTCAACGAAAATTTTGGTTTCATGCTATAGATTTTTTAAAAATATTTGACACTTGTATCTTTAGACTTTTCGATCCAATGTATATTTTTCAAGATAATCCAACATCCCAACTTTTTTGTATAGACCATGGATAGGACTTCTTTAAGATAAGATAAGATAAGAAATTCACAAAATAGTCGAAACGCGTTGGTCGGTGCCCTGTAGGCAATGATAATATGTACTTTTTAAGAAGAATCGAATAGATACAAGTAGTTTTATTGCCAAAGACATCTGGAAGTTTTATGCCATGACCTTTGTTTGCATTTGGTGCCTTTTGAGCTCCAAAGTGGATTTACGTGCACCTGAGAGACGCTTATGGTGTTTGTCGGAGACCAGGTGAGACCAGGTCGGAGACTCTTGTTCGGTTCTTAACGGGTCTGCTCATTCCTAATCATAAGTTCAGATTGTCTGTTGACACATGTTATATGTGAAAACCCTTGAAATGACAATCCAGCTCGTCCAGATGAGATCTAGTAGTTATCAGATTTCTACGTCAAGCAGCTCTGTTTAATTAACATTTCTTCATCCTCCAAGCCGCCACATGTTCCGCCTGATTCAAGTCTTCGAAGCCGGTGTGTACACAACCCTTTGCAGTCATCCAACCAGCAGCTCACAGAATCGGATTTTGTCTGAACACAACCCATGCAGAGCAGCCCAATCCTGTTACCATGGAAACTTCTCAAAACACAGACAGGGATTTTCTTTTAGTAAATAGGAATCTTATAAACAGGGCAGATGTACGAGTCAAGTGTCCAAAATTATTCCACCCGGGGGTTGTAGTTTTGATGGTTTATTATCGACATGTAATTACATTCTGTGCGTCATACTGACTTAATGGAACGCTGAAGCTTCAGCTGCAATCCTATGGAAAACAATTCTGTGTAATATATTAAATTATACTTTAGATCGTAATATTGTAAATTTTTTGTGTGATTCGGGCATTCATTTTTCACTCCCCACCTTCAAAAATCAAAAAAGGTTTTGTTTTCTGCGTAACAAATTGCAATTCATAGTGATGGTATTGAATATTCCATGCTGTGTACTGGGAAGCAGGAAAAAATAATCCAAATGCAGTGAAAATGGTGAAAAAATGCATTTGCACCGTTTTCTTCCGGGCTTGGATTTTACGGCTTTCACTGTCCGCCCCCAAATGAAAGGTCTACTTTATTCTTTGGGTCAGACGATCATGGGGATAACGAATTTATATAGGTTTTATAATGTTTTCATACATTTACAAAAATTAAATCAGTTGAAACAGTTGGACCATTCCGATTCTGACCATATCCGGGGACTTGACTAAGTCGTAAGACGAAACGCGTTGGTCAATTCTATGTTGTCTATATGCTGCCTACATTTTGACATGGATTTTAAAACTATGAAATAAAGAAAGACAAGTTTTTTATACATTTTCCGTGATCTTGTTGGAATTTTTTTGGATTCCGATTCTGACCCCATTCAAATGTACAGATTTTTTAAAAATGAAAATTCTAATAGAATCCTGGAGAAGTCTCTCATCTCTAAAAATGATGTGATGTTTGTAGGTTCTACAATGGTAAATGTAGCTATGGGTGATGTGGAGGTGGCAGCTGCTACTAGGACCAAAATTGTCTCTACCACATAGGACTGTACCAGAATCAAAATAGGCACATGGTAGGTACCATAATGATAGCTTAAAGAGACAGCTTGAGGTGTGGCATATGAGGTGTTAATGATTGTCGTTGATTTGAAACTTTTTAGAGAAAATTTGCAAAGACTAAGGGATACATATGTCTAATGCTGGGTTTTTTGGTTGTATTTAAGTGACTATTTTGGTTAAATTCTCAATTTCTTGCTACTTTTGCACGCAGTAAACAGGAGTTCGCCATGTACCCGTTAACCCAGTCTACGTTAAATTTGTCTTTGTATTTCTCCTACATCTACATGTTTTTGCATGATTTATCATTGTTTTGCACCTACAAAGTCACAAATATATGAGAACTAGTGACTTGTGTACGTGTTTTTTTTGTTTTGTCCAGGTTTTGGACTTGATTTATCTCAGTGGGTAATATGTTTGGCATTTGCGTTTGATGGTTTTTGTGACTATTTAAAAAAAAGGCACACAAAAGTCAGAGTCTTAAGCTACCTACACACTTTGCTGGCTTGATGAAAATGGCAAAAATTTTTGCTCAAATATTCAAATGTGCCAAAAAAGGCGAAAAAATGAAATAAAATACCCGTATATACTCGAGTATAAGCCGACCCAAGTATAAGCCGAGACCCCTAATTCTACCACAAAACCCTATTAAAACCTATATTATATTTACTCGAGTATAAGCCGAGTTTGGGTTTTCAGCACATTTTTTGTGCTGAAAAACTAGGCTTATACTCGAGTATATATGGTAAATGTTCCCCTATAAGTCTTTCACATCCGGATTTGCATTTTAAATACAAAGTAACTTGTCTGAAGGGAGATGGAAGTGGGTTGGAAAAATTGCAAAAAAAAATGTTTCAATGTGGTGCAAATTGGCAGTTGCGACAATTTTGATGCTTTTTAAAGACAGACAACTGACGTAACAATGGTTCACCCCATCCCCCAGTGATTGCACTATTTTTGGAGCAGAAACCCAGAAATATCTAATGCATAAGTAATTAGATATAATTTCAAGAAATGCTTAATAGATGTTCCATATTTTTTATATTAAGAAAAATTACAAAATGTTACACAATATACGGCCACATTTGTCACTTTTGTGCGCCTAAGTGTAGTAGTTGCGCCTAAATTCTGGCGCACTGTTTTGCCAGAATTATCACAAGCTACAACCATCTGTGATAAGTATATTTTCTACCTCTTATTAATCACTTTACTTTAACACAGTTTAGGTGCAATTTTGGCGCAGTTTAGGCGCAATGTTAGATTCAGGCACTTACATGTCATCCTGCTACAAGCTCCTCTCTGCTTCTCACACAGCCCAGAATGAAGATAACACTCACAGCAGCACCCAGGTGTGTGACACCCAGCACCCAGTGACCTCCTCAGCAGGGGCTTCTCCTGGAGGGGATCCCCCAGTGCTGGTCTCTTGCTGCACCCCTGTAATTCTGCACAGTATCCCCCTCAGACACCAGTGTAATCATGCTGCTACATGGGGGACACAAGTCTGTACTATCTGCAAAATTCTGCAAACTTCTCTCTGAGCTCAGGATTCTGCAGAATGTTTTGTAAATAGAAGGTGATGAACTTTAAATAGAGTCTGCAGCTCCTGTCTTTAGTGGATTTAATGCATTTTTATGCATTTTTTCATATGGATTTGAAAGGTATATTAGGTGCAATACTGAAAAATAAAACTGTTGTGGCCACAATTTTTTCCACAAATTATTTTAAATGTTCCACAATTGGTCAAAAATAAGAGAAACAAGAAATATACTAAGATAAATGACATCCATCGTGTTGAAGTTAAAATTCAACTCTCCAATTTATTACGGCTAAGTGATTACGAGTTTTACAATTGCTTCATTTTCATGTATGCCATGTAAGGGACTAAATATAGGAAAAAAGAAAGAAATCGCAGTTGAGCATTAGGGAATATTAGTGATTAGTGAAGATAAAACTCCCCAGGATACATTAGCATTTCAAATAAATGATGCACCACCTGCAGAATAACACAAATGGATTCTAATTTGGCAGAAGAGTCGGAATATTTGTAAAAATTGACCCCCACAATGGGACTATTTCCCATCAAATCATCCCCCAAACCCATATCTGTTTGATCATGGCACATGAAGCACACCACAAGGAATTTGTAGTTATTGACTCCATCAAGCTGTGGAATTATTTTGGTCATTAACTCTTTAAAGAGACAGACTTAGGAAAAAAACTCAAAAATATCCATAGTCGACAAAGACGTTTGCAGAATCCACCAGTGCTCCCTGATGCACTGACCGTGAAGCTCCGTAAAACCTTTTATCTCAATAAAAAGTGAGGACGGTTTCCTAGAAAACCAATGTGAGCAATGCGAAAACACAAACAAATGGTCCTAATGATTCCCATCATTAAGAAACTCCAGCTGCTCGACAAGGGAATCGAGCTGTCCTTATTTTGTTAGCATTGATTGAAGCGAAAAAAAACCGATGCATACCAAAGTCAATGGATAGAAGACATCTAAAGACCGCACACTTGTAAAATGTACAATAAAGTTGGTGTACGTTTCCAAAAAAATATTCCATCGTGGAAGTAAAACAAAAAAAAAGTTAAGAAGAAATCGGTTTTACTTGCTTTGTTTTGCATTTTCGGGAAACAGCTTGCAAATTTCAGCCATAGGGCTTGAATGTGCAAACATGTCATGAATTACGGATGACAATTTGTAATTTCGGCATCATCTATTTATACACAGAAATTAGTTTGAAAAAGTGAATGAAATCGTGCAGAAAATCACCAGCTTTTTAAGCACCCACACAGATTTAAGCATGCAGTAACCACGGATATGTTCAGGCTTTCGTAGAAATCCTTCTTTTCCTACCATTGCCATCAAACGTTTGTAGTAGAAGAAACTTTTTTTTTTTTAATCAAACTTTTCTTATAAATTATTTTGTGCAAAAATAGCCACAACTTTTTGAAATGTAGCCAAAGACTTTGGGGCAGATTTACTTACCCGGCCCATTCGCGATCCAGCGGCGCGTTCTCTGCGGTGGATTTGGGTCCGGCCGCGATTCATCAAGGTAGTTCCTCCGACATCCACCAGGTGGCGCTGCTGCGCTGAAAAGCATCTGAACGCACTCAAGTTCACCGGGCCGGACCAAGTGAAGGTAAGCGCGTCCCAAGCGACACTTTTATTGTTTTAAATGTGGCAGTTTTTCCGAATCCTTCGGGTTTTCGCTCGGCCATGCCCCCCGATTTCCGTCGCGTGCATGCTGGCGCCGATGCGCCACAATCCGATCGCGTGCGCCAAAATCCCGGGGCAATACAGGGAAAATCGGCGCAAATTGGAAATATTCGGGTAACACGTCAGGAAAACGCGAATCGGGCCCTTAGTAAATGACCCCCTTTGTTTTTTGGTGGAACATGTCACTCAACCCAGTGCCACCTGGAAGCAATCATCTAAAAATGTGCACCCCCTGTGATACGAACCTTGGCTCCCACTAAACTTTGGAATGAGACCCCCACCAGAAGCAAATTTTATCTGGGGTTTAAGATAGTAAAATATTTTATTGTGTCTCATTCACCAAATTCCTTAGTTTCTCGAAATTAGTGTTTCTCGAAAACTATTTTTGAATATGCTTATTGGACTTTCTTGGCACCTGCTTTAGTTTTTACCGGGGTTCTGCTTTAAAAATAGTGAAATCACTCTGTGTGTGAGGGGGGACAACTTTTTTAACTTCAGACAACTTACTACAGATTTATAATATAAATAAAGATACTAGGAAGTCTGACTTAAAGGAAACCTACCACTTAGTATGGCAGGGGTAAGCTGTAAGTACCGAGCACCAGCTCAGGGTGAGCTGGTGCCGGTACTTACTTTCGTTAGTGTTAAAACCGCGGTATCGCGGTTTTAACACTTTTTAAACTTTAGGGCAGAAGACACTTCGGCGCTGCGTGCGCACGATTGTGCGCGCACCTCCATAGGAAATAGCGGAGATGTTGCGCGCGCACGGTCGCGCGCAGCGCCGAAGCCCCTTCTGCCCTAAAGTTTAAAAAGTGTTAAAACCGCGATACCGCGGTTTTAACACTAACGAAGGTAAGCACCGGTACCAGCTCACCCTGAGCTGGTGCTCGGTACTTACAGCTTACCCCTGCCATACTAAGTGGTAGGTTTCCTTTAACAAAAACTTTTTAGTGGACCATCTACAGTGCATTCTTCTTAACATTTTGGTTCCCCCATGTTGTTTTGGCCAACTATACCTCTATGATGAATTAATGTGTTACCAACACAGCTTCTTGGCCATGTTGAGTGGATGGTAGGCATCACTTTTTGAATTATCTCCACTAGTAACAAACATCATCATCCAAAGTGATGACCTTCTACCTTAGGTACCAAAGGTACCCATAATTTTATCTACCGGACCGTAGTGCAGTTGCCATACAGTATCTGCCATATCTTGACATCATATGCTGTTACCAACCATCTGGGCATGACATGACCATGTACATCACCAACAGCATACCGTTCACGGATAACGACAACTGCTTCACTTAGATTGGGATCTCACTACAAAAATTTTTGCAATAAAATAGTTTGAAAAAAAATCTTTAAATAGGAATCCAAATAACAGAAAAAAAATAGACTAATTTTATTTTTTATTTCTTAAAAACAATCACTGGTTTAAGATTTTCAAAAGCAATTGATCAATAGAATGCCAATACAGAGGAATATTTTTTTCCAGTCCATTCTTCTCCACTTATCCACGTATCCAATTATACAGCTATAAAGTATAAAAAATATTACACTGAAAAGATAAAGAAAGAAAATCGAAAAATTTTCTTTGATGAAAAATTACAACCAATTGTGAATGGAAGAGGATTTTTTTTTACAGAATTTCCAGATATGACCTCCCCTATTCCTTGGAGCCTACAAGAATTACAGCTTGTAATAGTAATCTCATAAAAACCAGTAAACATTTATTTTTTGCAAGCTGTTGGCTTCATACATCAACAGACCACATAGAGACAAGGAAGATGAGGAGGATCCAAACTCAGCCCTCGGGGCTCAACAGTCAAGCTGTCTTGGAAATAATTAGAGCCGAGATTACTGGTTAATTATTATTAATTAGAGAAATTATTGGTGGCCCTTGAGAACTGAGCTTGAGGACTAAATTTTGGGCGCCCGGCAGTGGTTCATACATTGTACTGTCAAGGATTTTATATACTGTAGTTAATGTTTTAATGTTTGGATTACTGATTACAAAAAATTTTAAATTATTCTATACGGGAATGATAATTATAATAGTTGTCACTTCGTACAATCACTTCTGGGTTCTTAAAGACACAAACTTTACAAGTTACAAACGTTACTATATGTTCTCTTCTTACAGCCTTTCTAGGAGAAGAAGGCCCTTTTATATCTTAGTATTACCTTATATACTCAAGTATAAGCCTAGTTTTTCAGCACAAAAATATGTGCTGAAAACCCAAACTCGGCTTATACTCGAGTAAACAAAATATAGGTTTTACCAGGTTTTTGTGGTAAAATTAGGGGCCTCGGCTTATACTTGGGTCGGCTTATACTCGAGTATATACAGTACTTAGTAAAGGCAGTCCCCGGGTTACATACAAGATAGGGTCTGTATGTTTGTTTTTAAGTTGAATTTGTATGTAAGTCGGAACTGTATATTTTATCATTGTAATCCCAGCCAGAACTTTTTTGGTCTCAGTGATAATTCGATTTTAAAAATGTTGGATTGTCATAAGAACCAGGAATAACACTAAAGCTTCATTACAGATGCCTGTGATAACTGTTACAGCTAATTATTGTAGCCTAGGACTAAAGTACAATAAATTACCAACATCCAGAGGTCCGCTTGTAACTAAGGGTCGTATGTAAGTCGAGTGTTCTTAAGTAGGGGACCCCCTGTATACACATATCTCCTTCACATTATGTTCTTAGATTTGGTTACACTAAATAAGTAAAGTTTTCTGTAAGACCTTTCATCTGGACATGGGCATCTAACACAAAGATAGACCATAATAAATACATTTTTAAAGTATCAGGTAGACCTTGGGGTCACCTTAAGGCACCTTGTATGCTACACAAGGAACATTGTATCCTGGGACCACATTTACCATGTATCTTACAATGGGTGTCCATTCCTTCACTAACCTCTTAGATACTGTGATTATTATGGTTCACTGTATTTAAGGGGTTACCTGCCCACAATCAGAGCTTCCCTGATCCATGTCACTCTGATGGACTATATTATCTTCCTTACCCTCTCTTAAAGCCTGAAAGGGAATGGGTGACATGTAAAATACAATGGATTATCTTCATGTAGTTATAACCTGTTACATCAATCTAGAACCTACAGAATACTTTGTGTGACCTCTGGGTCTTTTTCTGTGGTCCCTGATGTCTGGAGACAAGGAGTAAAACATTACCCAAAGTGATAAAAGGAACAGATCACCAATGCATGGGTCAATGCCGAACAGTGTGGGTTTGGGTCCTTCAACCCATGACATTAGCCAGAAGGCCCTCAGGCTTACCCCCACTGGTAACACCTGCAATCGATGCTGCATGCTACCATTTACTTTAGGATCCTTTCTGCCTGATGACGTCACCGAAAACTACAATCCTCAGAAAAATGGCATTAAAGGGTAACCTGTTATCAGCACCAGCACTGATCCAGGAAGTTACCAAGTGGAATTGGAATTAAGGTTTGCAGCCCAAACCTGCGCGGTCACAACTCCGAAACAGGCGCGGGCCTGCTCTTCTGCGCATGCGCAGACGGCAGGATCGCCGGACGAGGGCGCGCAGCTACACGGAGCTGCGCGCCGAAGATGGGTGAGTAGGAGGGGTAAAATGGCTACCGGGGCGTGGAGTAGCCGCCTCGTGTAATCTCATATGCGGCTACTCCACGCCCCGGTAGCCACATAAGTAAATTTGAATAAATACCAAATTAAAGTTATTAAAAAAGTGCAGGGACGTGAGGATTAGCCCTTAAAAGGGCTATCCTCACGTCCCATTGATCCACCTACCACCCAATCTACCTTTATAGGTAGATTTGTGGTGGTAGGTTCCCTTTAACGGGTCGACCCATCCCTTCTTACTAACAATGTAGGATATAAAGGTATATTTTAACATACTTACATTTATTATAGTCAGGGTTCTGTGTCTGTGGACCCCCTGGACCAAAACGGGAAATGGTAAATAGGGAGCAGGAACACGGGAACACAGGGGCAGGAAATGGAACGCAGGGACACTGGAACACAGAGGGGCTTTCATTCCATAGGAATGGCTTGAAGATCCGGCAGGGAAGGATGGGAGCCGCCGGATTAAATAGCCTAGATCTAGAAGTGGCTAGTGTCAATCACTAGCGAACGAGTGGCGACGTTCGCGTCCTAGGGAGCGTGGACGCACGCCGAGCATAGGCTGGGCGGGAGCAGGAGCATGGAGAGGTAAGTTCAGAGAGGAGCCTGGGGCTGTCCCCGGAGAGGGGCACGGGTGTGCCCGCGATCCATGCCATGGCATGGGCACCCGTTACATTATGGTTGCTTTAGCTCAGCCTAGAAGATAGATGGATAGATAAACCAAGACTTCTATTTTCAGTTTGAGATGCCTACGAGGAATATTTCTCATATATTCACAGCCCATAATTTATCCGGCACTAAACAATAGAATCCATTCCATGTGACATAACCCACTTACCCACAATAGTTAATGCAGTAGCTTTTGTTAATTCCTTCTTCAGTGTCTCTATTACTTCTAAATTACTTCCATCCAGGCTGCATCTATTTATAGTTCCGTTACCGGAGCTGATCCAATACAACTTGTTTTCGGCATAGTCTATCGATAATCCTGTAAATACATTAAAAAGATTGAATATTCCAAAAACAAAACATCTAATATAATTACCAAACTTATTAAGTTACATTTAATTGAACATAAAACATGATGCAATGAGATCATCGACAAAACGATTAGCGCAAACAATATCAGTAACGTGATCGCTGTGTTACCAGCGAGGAAGGATCATCTAACAGGTCTCCTGACATAATCAATGCCGGAGTTTATGAAATCATAGAGGGTAGCACTTATCTCACACATACAGGACATGCTCAAGGGAAGAATGGAGGAAGATAGATAGATAGATAGATAGATAGATAGATAGATAGATAGATAGATATGAGATAGATAGATAGGAGATAGATAGATAGATAGATATGAGATAGATAGATAGATAGATAGATAGATAGATAGATAAATAGAAGATAGATAGGTAGATAGATAGATAAATAGATAGGAGATAGATAGATAGGAGATAGATAGATAGATAGATAGATAGATAGATAGGAGATAGATAGATAGATAGATAGATAGATAGATAGATAGATAGATAGATAGATAGGAGATAGATAGATAGATAGATAGATATGAGATAGATAGATAGATAGATAGATAGATAGGAGGTAGATAGATAGATAGATAGATAGGAGATAGATAGATAGATAGATAGATAGATAGATAGGAGATAGATAGATAGATAGATAGATAGATAGATAGATAGATAGGAGATAGATAGATAGATAGATAGATAGATAGATAGATAGGAGATAGATAGATAGATAGATAGATAGGAGATAGATAGATATGAGATAGATAGATAGATAGATAGATAGATAGGAGGTAGATAGATAGATAGATAGATAGATAGGAGATAGATAGATAGATAGATAGATAGGAGATAGATAGATAGATAGATAGATAGATAGATAGATAGATAGATAGGAGGTAGATAGATAGATAGATAGATAGATAGATAGGAGATAGATAGATAGATAGATAGATAGATAGATAGATAGGAGATAGATAGATAGATAGGAGATAGATAGATAGATAGATAGATAGATAGATAGGAGATAGATAGATAGATAGATAGATAGGAGATAGATAGATAGATAGGAGATAGATAGATAGATAAATAGATAGGAGATAGATATGAGATAGATAGATAGATATGAGATAGATAGATAGATAGATAGATAGATAGATAGGAGATAGATAGATAGATAGATAGATAGATAGATAGGAGATAGATAGATAGATAGATAGGAGATAGATAGATAGATAAATAGATAGGAGATAGATATGAGATAGATAGATAGATATGAGATAGATAGATAGATAGATAGATAGATAGATAGATAGATAGATATGAGATAGATATGAGATAGATAGATAGATAGATAGATAGATAGATAGATAGATAGATAGATAGATACTTTAGGAAAATGAAAACAGCACACCAATGGAGGCAAATGGTGGTGGGTGCAGGCACACTAGGACCGGGCCACGGATCCTTTGATGATATATTGCAAGAAAGTAGGCAGCACTCCGAGTATAACGTGAGTATAACAAAGCTGTACCTTAAAGAAGCATGGAATAAAGGAAACCACTTTTTTCACGTTATACTCGGAGTGCTGCCTACTTTCTTGCAATAGATAGATAGATAGATAGATAGATAAATAGATAGATAATAGATAGATAGATAGATAGATAATGGATAGATAGATAGATTGGAGATAGATAGATAGATAAATAGATAGATACATAGATAAATAGATAGATAATAGATAGATAGATAGATAGATAGATAATGGATAGATAGATAGATAGATAGATAGATAGGAGATAGATAGATAGATAAATAGATAGATACATAGATAAATAGATAGATAATAGATAGATAGATAGATAGATAGATAGATAGATAATGGATAGATAGATAGATAGATAGATAGATAGGAGATAGATAGATAGATAAATAGATAGATACATAGATAGAAAGATAGATAGATAGGAGATAGATAGATAGATAGATAGATAGGAGATAGATAGATAGATAGATAGATAGATAGATAAATAGATAGATAATAGATAGATAGATAGATAGATAGATAGGTAGATAGATAGATAAATAGATAGATAATAGATAGATAGATAGATAGATAGATATGAGATAGATAGATAGATAAATAGATAGATAATAGATAGATAGATAGATAGATAGATAGATAGATAGGTAGATAGATAGGAGATGGATAGATAGGTAGATAGATAGATAGATAGATAGATAGATAGGTAGATAGATAGATGAATAGATATTGATCATAGGCTATTGGGGCAGATTTTTTAAGGGTTGTCTACCTACAAACAGGAATTGTGCCTATTTTCCCCCTTTACACCACCATTTTGCCAAGTGGGCAAGGAGAGAAAGTGAATGGGCTAGGCCAGCAGAGAAGTGCTATGGCGCAGTGTTATGGAAGACCGGACCTGGCATAGACCTGGTCTTGCAATTTGACAATTTGCAAATGGTTAAAACTTCATAGAATCATTGAAGCCTTTCCAGGATTTCCCTGCTCCTACAACTGCTCTAATATAACAATAACACACAAGCCTCCGGTGGGGACTAGACCATGGCGACCATTGTGTCCTTTTGATGAATATTCATGGTCAAAATCATTACCATAACATTAGCTGGCGATAACGACACAATTTGCAATTAGGCATAACATATTTACTTCCCATTTGTTACAATTTGCATATTAGCTCTAGCGATATCTTAAAACACCCATTAAAAATAATGATAGAAAAAATAGGCTGCCGCCTGCAACAACAAGTCTACATGGAATCCAAGACGATAGAACGTGTGTGTGTGGATATAAAGCAGCGGATAGATAAAAGGCGACATGTCTTATCCAGCCGACGACGTGGCTGACATTGAGTCTTAAAGGCAAAATATTTATTTTTACAAAAATCGGCCATTTATGAACTAGTTGGATCCTAATTAATTGGCCGTCGTATAGTTTCGCGAGGAAAAGCCCCGATGCGTCATGTATATATTTACAGCTAGATTATCCGTTTCCATCTTTCCTTGCTATGTGCAAGCAGTTTCAGTATTATTTAACTCTTCGTTCTACACGAAGCGCCATTAGAGCGTGCATAACTCCTTTAATTAAAGCATCCCCATGATATATTACCAACAGCCTGGGTATAGTTAATTGGCAAATAATGCACATTCATTATGAGATGGAGCTTATTAGAGTTTTTCATCACTGTCTTCGTTTTGCTCTAAGGCTCCTATTAAAACAAGTGTGCATAGACTAAGTCCCATGCCCCCTCCCTTATATTCACCGCCACCCTACATACTCACACTTGGCAAAGTCATCATTGCCTCGAAATGAACAATTCTCAAGACGTTTCAGTACACACAACTCATTAACCAAAATCAGTTTCCAGGTCAATTTTTTAATATTTTTTTTTTACCACCGTTATATCAACCGTTCATTACGATCTCTTAAAGTGATTTCATTAATTTCAGATTAGAAAAATTTGTGGCGTATGTAAATGAGATGATGTTCGTATAAGCAAAGTGTTAAATCACAAGCAAAGAAGATGTAGGAAGAAATTCGGGCCAATAATGCAGTTTAGGGAAAGTTTTGTAACAATATGTAGTCCAGTGCGCTTGTGCACCTGTGTATGATTAAGGCACGGGGCTGAAACAACGTGTGCCGGTCCACTTCGCAGAACGCCTTGCCCCTCCACGTACCTTCCACAAGTTTAAGTGGCATAGTCACAAAGAAATTGCAATTATATCAGTCCTTCTATACCACAAACTGGCTTAGAAGCCCTCCTAAATGCCCCCCAAGTGGGTGCTTGTGCAAAAGTAGTCAACATTTGGGAGAAATTGATATTTTTATTTTTTAATTTTGTTGCCTTTTCATATGTTTTTTTTCCGACAAACTCTCTATAAGTGATATTCCACAATAGAACATTGGGGCTTGTTTACTGGGGGTCCACGGGTGCACTTTCGTTGGACTTTCGGGGATTGCACGGCCATATTGTGTGCGATTGTGTCGTCTTTCATTCGACAGAATACGAGGAGTGGGCCGTCAGACGATCCGACTGATTCGGACTGAGCGCGGGTTTTAACATTCAAATTGTTTTGCAAGACCAAGCACTTACATGCACCAGGAAGAAGAAGGTGAACCCCGGGGACCTGAGCGGGGAAGCGACACATGCAGGATATAGGGCAAACGATGTTAGTGAATCGCGGCACAGGGCATTATACACGGACAATGCACTTACATGCACCAGGAAGAAGAAGGTGAACTCCAGGGACCTGAGCGGGGAAGCGACACATGCAGGATATCGGGTGCACGATCGTAGTGACTCCCCGCACAGCGCATTATACACGGACAATGCACTTACATGCACCAGGAAGAAGAAGGTGAACTCCGGGGACCTGAGCGGGGAAGCGACACATGCATGATATTGGGCGCAGGATCTTAGTGACTCCCTGCACAGCACATTATACACGGACAATGCACTTACATGCACCAGGAAGAAGAAGGTGAACTCCAGGGACCTGAGCGGGGAAGCGACACATGCAGGATATAGGGCAAACGATGTTAGTGAATCGCGGCACAGGGCATTATACATGGCAATGCACTTACATGCACCAGGAAGAAGAAGGTGAACTCCGGGGACCTGAGCGGGGAAGCGACACATGCAGGATATAGGGCAAACGATGTTAGTGAATCGTGGAATTATTGTTGGACAATGCACTTTAGGTGAACTAAATGTGCCTAATTGTGTTCTATTCAGTCCAAAACATAATGTAAGGAGTACAATGGATTGGGTTTATTTTCCTGTTACCGGTCAGGAATGAAGAGGCCGCCAGCTAATGTAGAGCACATAATATATGACAGATCCATAGGTGATATACAATACCCAGCGCTGCCCTGGCACAAGCGTTCGGCTGATTTGTCCCACGTTTATGATATATTGTAAGCTGCTTTTGTTCTTACATCAAAATATCATAAAACATGTGACTCAGATATATCATTATTTATTAGGTGACGGCTAAATACAAATCATCAAGTCCGCTCCTTGCTGGGGAAGATAGTAGAAAGCCGTAATAAATCCTCATTTATTGAGCCTTTACCATCTCAGCGTGAAAATGAATCGGAAAATGAGCATGTGGGTCATGGAGATAACAACACCGTAAAACAATGGCCTACATGCTAGATGCCAGTTTATACGATTTGCAATTATTGCCTGTGATTATGTGCGTT
This sequence comes from Engystomops pustulosus, assembly GCF_040894005.1. Classification (NCBI taxonomy): domain Eukaryota; kingdom Metazoa; phylum Chordata; class Amphibia; order Anura; family Leptodactylidae; genus Engystomops; species Engystomops pustulosus. The sequence continues at coordinate 110,546,852 of NC_092418.1, read as the reverse complement.
ATTGTATTCTACCCTATTAAAAGAAAATTATAAAAACACTGCATGTGTCCCGTAGCTGTTTTTCTTCCAGTGCAGTGTGTTTTTTTCTGTCATTTATTACCTTCTTCTAATCTATGTTTTCTGGGGGACAAATTGTACTTTTTTAATTCCAAATACGTTGAAGGTGTTATTTTGGGGGGTGGGGCAATGTTTTCAATTTTTTTTTTTTACTGTGTGCTCTAAAAAACACCACTCCTTTGTTCTTTCATTTGGTACGATCTTGTAGATACCAAATTTACATAGGTATTATTATGTTTTAGTAGATTTTAAAAAAAATTAATCTTAAATCCCCCCCCCAAAAAAATTTTTTTTTAGTTTGGCCAATAACTTTGTTATTTTGTAAATTTTTGAAGAATGAGTCAACGTTTTCATTGCTACCATTTTGGAAACAGTACAACTTTCTGATCACTTTTCATAAAATGTCCAAAAAACTGATGATTTGTACATTTTGGTCCTATTTTGCATTACGGGGTTCGATGCTGTTAATAACTTTAATATGAAACATATTGGGGCAGATTTACTTACCCGGCCCATTCGCGATCCAGCGGCACGTTCTCTGCTCTGGATTCGGGTCCGGCCGGGATTTAAGAAGGTAGTTCCTCCGCCGTCCACCAGGTGGCGCTGCTGCGCCGAAAATAATCTTAACGCCCCGGAATGCACCATCCCATAGCAGGTGAAGGTGAGCGCTTCCCAAGCGACACATTTCGGTTTTTAAATGCGGCGGTTTTTCCGAATACGTCGGGTTTTCGTTCGGCCACGCCCCCCCGATTTCTGTCGCGCGCATGCCGGCCCCGATGCGCCACAATCCGATCGCGTGCGCCAAAAACCCGGGGCAATTCATGTACAAGCGGCGCAAATCGGAAATATTCGGGTAACACGTCGGGAAAACGCGAATCGGGCCCTTAGTAAATGACCCCCATTTTGAGAGTTTTTGCATGGAAAAAAAATATAAAAAATAAGCTTCATGTCAAAAAATAAGCTTAAACTGAAGCACATTGGACTGACTTTAGAAGATCGCGCTTCACTGCGCATGCACCATAACTATGGCACTTCTACGTTGAAGCCAGGGTGAAGTCGATTACTTGGCTTCACTTGCCGCGTAATTGAGAGTCTAAAGTTTTGGGTTTCTTTTACCTTGAATGCTTAACAATTATACAGGGCAATATGAGACACTCAACCACCGATCAGTAAGGACCTGTGGCTGGTTTTTGTGTCCCAAATCGCCCTGACAATTTCCATTTTAGGCCAACAAGATAAGAATGGAGAACACTAACAATGTCACCACATAATGCCAGGTAAAGATGGGCTTAGTTTTTTTCTTCATTGCATTTTTTTCCGCTAAAATCTTAATCGACTGCAATTTTGTTTTGGTATAATATCATCTAAATAGAAGAGGGAAATAAAGCTGATTTTTACATTTTAATCTATGTTTAGATGAGCCAACTAAAAATATTCCATGCAGTACAAGAGTGATTATAAGCAGAGCCTCCGAGGCTCGATGTACCGCCATGCATGTATAATGTGAAAGGTACAACTAAGCACTGACTGGATCAAAGATGATTTCACACAGCGAGCTGGGAGCGCTCAGCCTTTGTTGCGTTATGGGATAAATCTCAGAGTTATCAGTAGCTATAACCAGCTTAAGATAAAGGCTTGGATCTAGAATAAATACAGAATCTAGTCGGATAAATTGGCTGGCGGAAGGTCAATGTCTTATGCAGTGGAATTAACTGAAGATTTGCCCATTGCAACGTGTTACATTTTACTCAATGACTATTTTGTCTTTGGAAGATAAGGTATTCTTCTTAGAATCACATCTCAGTCAACATTATACAGTAGAAAAAAAAAGATAAGAGTAAACGGACCTCCATGTAGAGAACAATTATTATCTACATTGATGTTACTGTGTCTAAGAAAATGTAAAGTATTTGTTGCTTTCTAGGAATCTTGTGGGTTTTCCAGGTAACTTGGAGAATCCTGAGGGGATGGGGCATGAGGTAATAAAAAATTGTACTGCTTTGTCTCCCATCTAACATAGAAAAAGTGACCTTGGGGCGAAACTGAGACCACTCATGTCTTTAATGAAGAGAGACTTTAGTGATTCTGGAACCAGGAGCTTTCCTGTTATTTCTGCTAAATCCTTTTAATTTGTAGTGTAATATCTACAATAAATTCAATTGTTACTCACTTTTTAACGTTTTATTAAAATTCAAGAAGTGCATAATGTGCTCTTTAGTGTATTAGCATATAAAATAAAGTGGTCCCCCAAAAGACATATATATCGCTCACCTGATTGTACGGGGGACAGGGCAGAAAAGGGGGTTTACTGCACCTCCTGACTCCCCTATTGGTTAATAGGATGGTTAAATAAAAACAGGTAAAAATAGGCCACCCCCAGAGTGATTAGTCCTAGACGGAACAGGTAAAATATTTGTTTTTTCGTAAAAATAAATAAACTGCTCATTTCAGGAGCCGATCATTTCCTTCCTCAGATCCAATTTTAAATACACTAAAATCATACATTAAAAAACATGTTGGTATTTAAAACCGGACCTGAGGAATAGACTGGCCCGCTCTTGAAATGCATAGTCCACCTATTATACTAATTATCCAAATATTCTACCTGTTCCATCTACAAATAATCATTAATGGAACGCACCATTTGTACTTTTTACTTTATAGAAACTTTATATTAACGAATAGTTCTGAAGTTAACAGATCACATAGAAATCTATGGAGAAGGGAGGGGGACCAGTGAGTCACAGAATCAAGGTCTCTTCCCACTGGCTCAGAGTGGATTGCAAATTTGCTAACAGAGACTGCGGAGAGAAAAGCCACAAAAAAATGTAAATGAAAAGTGAAATAATGGCCAGAAACATTGGGGGAGCGGGGGGGAGTCATTAATGTGTCTTAGGCTCTTATAGATTCATTATTGTGATAAAAGAACTGGACTGTCGAGTTGTACTTTTAGACCTGCTTTTAGCCGATCTAAACTGTGAACCACATTTTGGCTCATCCGACGCCTCCTTTCTCCAAAACCTTGCACCATTTCACAAGACCACACAAGACCACATTTTCAAAAAAGTCAGAAAATGGCCCAAAATGGTCTAAATACCTTCACAAACTGTGTCGGCAAACATCTGTCATTTTTGGAGGAGCAATAATGATCCCCCCCCCCCCATTGGTACTGCTCAGTAAGTTAACATTTTTAGGATATTTACTCTCTGTAGAAAAATAAGAAACCCAGGTGTTTTCCCCTAAATATAGATCCTACATTTATTGTCTTAAAGTTCTAGTCTAAACAAAAACATTGTACATAAAGAAATCAGCTATTAAGTTTCACTTTGCAAACTTTCTGAATTTGTCTTTTTTTGTCTATTTCTTTTTTATATCATAATCTGTGTGTTACTTTTTTCAAAAAGCTAAAACCCAAATAATACAGATGAATAGGTAAAACTTCAAATAGTTAGGGGTACACTGTTAAGATTAGGGTAAGAAATAGTAGTCACAATGGGGCAGATTTACTTACCCGGTCCATTCGCGATCCAGCGGCACGTTCTCTGCGATGGATTCGGGTCCGGCCCGGATTGACTAAGGCAGTTCCTCCGACGTCCACCATGTGTCGCTGCTGCGCTGAAGTTCCCCGAGGCCTGCTGGAATGCACTCAAGTTCACCGGCCTATACCTGGTGAAGGTAAGTAAAAGTTCCGCGACCCTTTTTTTTTTTAAAATGCATCGGTTTTTCCGAATCCGTCGGGTTTTCGTTCGGCTACGCCCCCCGATTTCCGTTGTGTGCATGCCGGCGCCGATGCGCCACAATCCGATCACGTGCGCCAAAATCCCGGGGCAATACAGGGAAAATCTGCGCAAATCGGAAATATTCGGGTAACACGTCGGGAAAACGTGAATCGGGCCCTTAGTAAATGACCCCCATTCAATCACTTATGTTTGAATAAAAAAGCTAAGCCCATTCCAAATATAAAGGGAACCATGTTTTTTGTATCTCACAAAACACATAAATGTTTGTTGTTTGTTGTATTTATAACTATTAAGGTTGACAATAACAATTATCAGATATAACAATATTTTCACAAGTTTTTAATAGTAAAGGTCGACTGTATTTACCAATAGGCTCTTTTTGATTCTGAAACAGGATCTTGCTGTTACTTCCATCCATATTGGCCATATTTATACTGTTTCCATCCATCCAGAAAATCTTCCTTTACAAAAAAAGAGAATAAAATACACATGAAACAAATACACAATGAACATGTCATGAATAGTAATGAGCCAAACCCAAGTTTAAAAAATCTTATACCGAACTCTGACCTGAACCTCCATTGGTAACACCGGCAATCAGTGCTGGCACAAATCCCAAGTGTTAACTGTTTAAATGGAGTGAAGATCCTTCCAAAAGTGGCAGCACCTTGTGTGTTACCACAGCTATTTATATGCTGCCATCATCGATCATGGACCTTAACAGCAGGGGGTGGGGTGAATAGGGAACCTTAACCGTAACTTCTAATGAACTTTGCAGTTTGGGTCCACTCAACACTTCCTAAATCAGTTCATATGTGATAAAATAATGTATTTCATTACAATTATTTACATCAAATGTTCAATATTCTGCTGATTTATTTTTATTCAACTAGTGAGAACGATTGAGAATCCAAATCCTGGTGGCTAACAAACTTTTAAATGTTTCCATCTTGTTATGTTGTCTGTGAGGAGTACAAGATTATTTACATATTAAAGTTAAACCTGTCACCGGGAATGCCATTTTTAGCTAATGACAGGCTCCACTGGGCTGGGCTATGCTGATCTTTAAAATGCCTTGGTCATTATTCTGAATTGTTTCAATAGTTTATAATTGTTTATTGCACATAACCTAGCTCCCAGCCAGCAGTGTGTGGTGAATTTGTGGGGAGGGGCAGCTGCAGCCTGTGTCTCCTAATACATTCTTCCTCTACTCTTCACCATCAGAGCTGCATGTGGATGGAGGAGAGGAGACTGACACAGGCAAACGCAGGCTGCAGCTGCAACAACCCAGGACTCACCACATACTGCTGGTAAGGAGCCAGGTAATGTGAATAAAACTTATATAAAGGGATTTAAAATTTTAACAAAGGCATTTTTAAAATCAGCATAGCATAGACTATTGAAGCTTGTCACCAGGTAAAAATTACATTTGGAACATGCTCTAATTAAAGGTATCATACCAAATATCTTTTGCAGGACCCATTGGGGTCACTTATCTTAGTTTTTCCTTTTAGGTGCACCTCATTTGGTGCATTGCACCTATTTTGCACTTATTCCATAGGATGTACAGAATAAGAAGAAAATCTGTCTTTCTTAGCTAAACCCTGTTTATTTTAGCAGGGCAGATGTGCTTGTTTGTGTTTGCACTTTTTTGGGTGCTAATCATCTAAATTGTGGCATATAAAGCACTAAACGATATGGCTTTCGGAAGTTTATTTTACAAAAGGAATAAAAAAGCATAATAAAGTGCAGTAAAGGCCCAAATTCTGATAAATGAAAGCCAGGAATAGAAAAGTGAATGGACATATTTAACAAAGTAAAAATACATAAATAAGACACAAAAAAACAAACAGAAAACCCAACAGAAAACAATGTCAGGATTTAGGGTAGTGGACCCACTGAACCACCTCGGACTAAGTGGTACTTGGTTTTCACCAGAGACTGCTGCAAAGTGGGTTGGATTTGCAGTGTGGTACCACCAGGTTGCCCCACACAGGCCCATCTTTGTCCACACTGGTGGCCAAGGTGAAGTGCAGAATCGTCAGGCAGAGATGGAGTCAGTGACATGCAGGACATTGAACAGGCAGCACTGGATCAGTGTCGGGGACTTAGTGGAAGGTCAGGACAGGCAGCACAGGAGCAAAGTCAGGAACGGGATCAAGGTCAATGGGAAATCAGTCTAAACGCAAGGGCAAGGAACACAGATTTCTCAATGGCATGGAAGCGTAAAGATCTGGGAGGGCATAAGGGAAGTGGCAGGCTATTGATCAAGTACCAGGGCCGCCGGAGACACAGCAGGACCGTGGACAGGTAAGACAGCCTGAGAGGGTACTGGGGCTCAGAGAGGGTCACGGGTGCATATGCGACTCGGGACATGGCTCACAGGAGCACCCTAGACAAACAAAGAGAAGATACTAAGATAAATGACCCCATTTGGTGTCTAATTTATATGTTGGCAAAATGGTGTAAAAAAAAGGGGGAAAAGTTGCAAATTCCACCAAAGAAAAGCCAGGAACAGAAAAGTGAATTGACATATATAAAACAAATTAAAATGGCCTCAACTGAGTATCTAATTTGTGTGTGTGGGCCTTCCAACTTTTACTCAGTGACATATGTTGGGGAATATACTCTTTTATGACTCCCAAAATATAGAATGTGCATGATCAACTGAGGATAAGGCAATATAACTGAACATGGTCAATCATAGTCTAGCTCTACAGTTCAACCAATCTTACTCAATTGAGTTATGTCTCTATTGTGCTCTTGTTGTGGACTCAACAATTATGATGCAGAGTTTATAGATATATACCTTCTGTATACTGTAGGTAAAGTAAGACAAGAACACCCTTTTCACATCTATTTTCCCAATAGATCCCTATGGGCAGGCAAAGCTTATATGCTTTTAACATTTCACGCCATAAAGTCCCAATATATTCTGAACATGGCTTTACTTAAGCCTTTTATTTTTTCCACCTCCTTTCCTTACATCCCTTCTGTTTAAATAAAAAAAAAATCTTCAAAATGTTGCATTGAGCCTACTGTACTACAGTCCATAATACCATAACTGAAGTTCTGCTTTTCACTAGAGTGTTTTATTTAGTTGAGTCATGGGAAAATTCTGTGATTCATTCCCTAACAATTGCAGGTTTCCTCGTTTTTGAAACATTTGTTAAAAATCAGTTACGCAAGTAAAAGATTGCCAAGGTTACATTTTGACAAATGTCAAACAATCACTGCTGAAAAGCTGAAAAGTAAAATGTTCATTTTCTTTCAGTACCATGTAAAGGGAAAGAACTAGTGATATTGTTAGAGTCTCCATTAGAACTCAATATATTTTAGCAAAAATGAGGATGTAAAAGTCTTAAAAATTGGAATTTTCCGTTCACGAGTGGAAAAATATCTAAGCAGCCAAATATTATCATTTTTAGTTCAGAAATAACAAGGACCCATGTTATTAGTGGGTGGCTTCTTGGTACTTATGAGAAACTGGGCCAATGCAAATAGCAAGAGTTAAGTAAAAAAAAAATTTTAAGTATTTTTGATTTAGGAAAGGCAATAATAATGAGTAATTGGCACATAGAAGCCTTCGACATTCAAAAATAAAACCCCTTTCATTAAAATCCTATAAAACATCTGCATCTTAGCATGTGAGAGCCATCACAAATAATGATCTATTCAGTAAAAACCGACACTAGGAGGATAAAGATCTCATCGAGAGTCAAGTGCGATTTTGACACACGTTGTAATAAGTCAGGAATAGAACACAAAAAATAGACAGTTATTCTTCAAATATCCATCATTACACGAGGAGGGGGGAAAAACATCAAACAAGCCCCCGTTAATTATATAATGTGCCAGATTCCTCGTTTGGAGAAAGGATGTAGCTCATTAATTGGTGACTCAATGACAGATCATCAAAGTTGCTAAAACGCAAGAAAAAATATCTTGAAATACGTATCGGCGATGCACCTTGTCTTTGAAGTCCAATTTTTGTCTAATAATTAGTTTTTGTACCGGTAAGTTAGTTCTGCTTTCTGGCTGAAAACTTCAATCAATTGAAGTTTTTGTTAACTGTTTAGAGGCAGGGGGTGCTTTTATCATATACATTTTGGAAAGCTTCAAGTTTCATGGGAAGATTGAGGAATAGAATTATTATTGAGTTTAATAGAGGACCTCAAAAGGTGATAAAGTGGTTCTTCTGCATTGAGTCGAGGAACAGAAGTACGAGAAATTCATGGGTGAATGCCCTTCTCAGTATAACATTTGGTAGGTGGTTTGAGTGGCCTTGGGCCCCTAGAATTCTTGAGCTTGGGCTACTGCATAAACCGCCTGTTTTATAATCCACCATTGGTTTCGTGTTGGGCAGCTCCCAAGATCATTATCCAACTGTTTGACCCTTTCACTTATATGCAGGCATCCGGATTTCATTGGAAAAGGAAACAAGGCTGCTCTCTCTCGAAGTAGTACTGGGGTAACCCACAGCTGTCTCAGTGGGGTTAACAAAGACAGATGCAAAGCTCCAGGAGTCAGACACCTAGTTGGCTAGGGCTGGGAGCAACACAAGCCATAAGTAAGGCAAGGCAGCAGGAGGATGAAATCCAAGGTGCAGGCCAGAGGCTGGGGTCAGCAGATATGGATCAGAGTTAAGACAATCCAAGCTTCTCAAGATAAGAGACTGTGGAATCAGAAAGGCAGTCTTAGAATAGAGCGAGGATCACAACACAGAAATACTGAAATCCAGGAAGCAGGGAACACACAGAATCACAATGCTTAGGTAAAGCTCATAGGGAGAAGATGCTTTTCCAATGAAGTGTGCTGATTGGCAGGGGACACATTACTTTTACTCAATGTGACTATCGTTGATTGACTCCTACAGATAAATGAAGATCATAAACTGGAAATTCCAATGAGATTCCCACCGATGAAAACCTTTTTCATAAAACACTTGTAGCATGCATTGATAAGGCCTAACATGAAAACCATATTTTGGAATTCAAGCTGGTGCTGCCCAAATGGCTCTAACACATCAAGCCGTAGACTCGATTAGAGCTTTGGACTGGTCAAGGTTTATGGCACCAACATCATAAATTGCACTTATTTTTAAAGTACATCCCACAGATGCTCCATCACATTAATATCACAAGAATTTGAAGGCCCTAACATTACCCTGATCTTTTGCACCATTCCTGAATCTTTATTGTAGTGTGGCAAGGTATCTTCTATCAATCACCACCATTTCTATGAAATGGTGTACACTGTTTCCAACAAATTTTTAGGTTGGTGGTACATCAACATAGAATCCTACATGGATTCCTGGAGTCAAGGTTTCCCAGTAGAACGGAACATCACATTGGGGCACATTTACTTACCTGGTCCGTTCGCGATCCAGCGGCGCGTTCTCTGCGCTGGATTCGGGTCCGGCCGGGATTCATCAAAGCAGTTCCTCCGACGTCCACCAGGTGGCGCTGCTGCGCTGAAGTCCGCTGGAATGCCTCGAAATACACCGGCCTACCCAGGATGAAGGTGAGTGAAATTTTCGCGACACAATTTTTTTTTTAAATGCGGCGTTTTTTCCGAATACGTCGGGTTTTCGTTCGGCCACGCCCCCCGATTTCCGTCGCGCGCATGCCGGCGCCGATGCGCCAAATTCCGATCGCGTGCGCCAAAAACCCGGGGCAATTCAGGTACAATCGGCGCAAAACGGAAATATTCGGGTAACACGTCGGGAAAACGCGAATCGGGCCCTTAGTAAATGACCCCCACTATCTCTATTGTCATGCCTTTTTCTCACAACGTAGGTTGTAAATAATGTACATAGTGTGCCCATCCAGAAGATGTCAACAAAATATCCTTTGTCAGGTCAGGACAACATTTTTTCCACGACTTGTTTAGTCCTGATGATTCTGTGCTCATTGTAGACCTTTTCAGTGGTGGATACGGGTCAACTTTGGCACAATGGGTTCATAATTGGAAATCACCTTTGCATCTTCAGTCACATATTTAGCAAGCAGAAAAAATGTTTTATGGCTTGTTTTATGTTATTAAACATTTTGCCATTGTAACTCTTTGCAGCTCTTTACTGCCATATGGACTGATTATTTTGGGAGCTCATGACTATGACTACTCTTTGTCCTTCCTTGGGTCTTCCTACAAGACGTACCATATCTACATGCTTTGACGAAGTCATCTATAAACAGTTCTCAATTTCATCCTTATAGCACCACCGCACACCAAATGAAGTCTTACATGCTGTTTGTTGGATTCTGCTCTTGCAGAACATCTTATTATAGTTGACCTCTCCTCTAAGTTCACATTGATTAGATTACCCTTTAATTAGAACTCATTATTCATGGATTCATCTGGCAGAATATTATTTTCTAAAATTTCCTTTTAGATAACATAGATAGTAATACTTTACCCCCTTATTGGGTGGACTGCTAAGCTCTGAGCTTTATCAATCCCATGAATGACCGATGTTTTCAATGAACCATCCAATCTGGCCACGTTAATCTGAGTTTCATCGAACTCTGAACTAATCCAGTACAAGTTACGAGAAACCCAATCCACCGACAGTCCTCTGATGCTGTGTAGATCTGGAAGACAGACATGAACATAAAAAGGGAATTATAACCTTGGCTAAATGAAGATGTTCCTGCACAGCTTACATAAAATTCAATTATCACTTTATTGTTAACCAAAAGAATCTACACGCCTGTAATCTTATCCCCTATTGGCTCTTTGGGAGGACATCAATAATCATTAATGTCTCGCTTCCGAGGAAGTTGAAATCCTCCAGCAATAATTATCATTAACTTACACTTACGGTCAATAATAATTCACTGGAATACATGGAGGGAAAAATAAAGCTTTGTCCTATAGACTCCGGCCATGCAAATTAAGGCAGCCAATTTGAGCACTTTGGGTATTGCTTAGAAATTGCTCTGTCAAAATTTCATGTTCGCACAGCGAAAGTCTGACAACCACATGGGGATGGAAAATCGTGTGGTCTTTAATAGCTAAGTTAGGAATAACCATAGTAAAGACAAAAGAAACATTACTGGAGGCCATTTTTGAATGAATGATAAACAGGACACAACTTATAACTATGCATATTGTTATTCATTGTCAAAGGATCCAACTGGAATATCGTAACCCCTGCTGGAAAATACAAGGGATAATAGAGGCTACAAGTAAGATTCCTCTGCAAAGCTCAATACAAAGACTTGGATATTGTCGCTGGACTATGTAAGTCATATCATAAGCTTCCTATAATATGACATCATCACCACCTTTGTAAATTTTACAACTGGAAATTGTGCAAAATTTTCAAAAAAATTGATCCAATAGATAATTTGATAATTGATACATGATAATTGAGCCAAATGATATCACCTCAATTATTGAAGGAGGATTAAACTGGTCAGACCGAATTAGCATCTGTCAGTTGAATTCTCATTGGGGTTGGCAGCTATGCCTTTAGATCCTCCACCTAGACATTTAGGATTCATTTATCTGCAGCTTATCTGTATCCTTCTCGGGGGTAGGGTATATCACTGTCAGGCACCTAGATAGTTAAGGCAACTTTGATTTTTTGTGAACCTTTAGAAGTTTAAGGAAAAATACCATTAAAATCCACAATGTTAAGCCAATGGCACTTACTCATAGATCCAGGCACCGTGACGGTGGTCATCTTCTTATATTTGTTATCTATGACCTCCTTCCTTCTAAAAGCAGCTAAAGAATTATGCTAATAAGCAAGAAGGGCTCTGGAGGGGCATGTTACCAGAGCTCCTCCTTTCTGTATTATCATGGGCTATGTGGGAGCATTTCTCAACAACCCACCTGCTCCCCCAGAACTTTACATTAACACAGTAAAAAGCTGATTCTGGACCGTCACATTCACCATAAGTGAATATTTTGAGTGGTATCAACATAGTTATGGTGCCTGTACACTTACATAAATATATGTCACTAGATTAGTAGAAGACCAAAGAAGTATTGGGCATGTTGTATTTATACATGCCTGATCCTTTTTCTTTCTTTTCAATGGTGGCAGCTTCTGCCCCTACCCATTGAGCAACAATACGGCAGATACTGCAATTCGTATCCATACCTCCTGAAATAACAGTCTCTAGGCCCGTTCCATTTATAAAAGCCCTTTTGATTGTCTGGGTCTTCACATCAGTCCAATATATTCTTTCTTCTACAGCATCAAAGTCAACTACTGTGACATCATCAATATCGGGCACAGTAAAAGCTGTGATAAAATTAAAATATGGATTGTCTATGTCCACTCCTCGTATCTCAGACCTTCTTGCATAGATCAGGAACTTTTTTGTCTCTGAAAAACAAAATATGTCAAATGTGTCAAATATTTAAGACAAATTCCCTAAAATCTTGCATAAACTGTAATGCAGTGAGCATAGGCCTGGATGGACTGGAAGGACAGTGAGCCCTAAGGCTAAAACTCCTTACCAACTCTCCCTACCTAATTGCCCAGCCTACCCAAAGCAGTAGATAACCATTGGTCTATAGTCTCTTCCTGTGCCAAAGTGCAAACACTAAAACATAGAGGGGACAGAACCCAGAGGGTCAAGCAATTTAAAATGCAGAAGTCAACATAAACACCAACTTGCTAAAATAAGACGTATGGGATGAACTTATCCTCAGCCATAATTTATAGACAGAGGATGGTGCTGAAGCCTGAATGGGCAGAGATGTTACAGGAATTGTGAAAAATAGTTGTGTAATTTCCATCTTAGTGGAAAATGATGGTTGCCTTTATAAATAATATTCAATTCAGCCATAATCCTTTGATTAAATGCTTGTTCAACATGGCTGAGTAAAGTGCCCATTAAAAAATTCTAAAAAAATTTGGCTTGCACAAAATGACCAAAAATAGACTTAATTCGACCACAGTAGAAAATCTCCAACCCAATGGATCCAATTTTTGGCAGACAGACATCTGACCTTGATCATTAGGAATTCAGTAGATAAAATGGTCAAATCATCAAATTTTGTTAATACCTTTTTCAGGTACACAAACAGGAGTCTGTAGTTGGGAACCCCCTACAGTTAACTCTTTGTAATATAATCGAGATCAACTATTAAGACCAGGGTTTCAAAAATAGTCACTGGGGCACATAGCACATAAATTGCCCTCTCCCTATGAGTTTCCCTGATGTGGGGCATGTCAAATCGGGAAGCGGGGTTGGCAGGGGTCGAACATGAGTGTGAATGCCCGGCCTGCTAGATTTACTATATTCTTCACCAGAAAACCTGGTCAATAGGTCCAAACTGGCAGAGTTTGCACCTGTATTTACGAATTGGCTGGAGCCTCATAGTACATATGGGTGCCGGACCGCCAGTGGGGGGAACTTTAAGACTGGCATTCAAAAACGCCAGACTTAATGAGTTACCCCACTGTCTCTGACCTACTCCACCAAATATTATGATTTTTTGCATGTCTTGTATGGTTGCTTTTTGGCACAAAAGGCATGATAAATCTTGAAAATGTTCGAAAAAGCCTGTTGATCCTAAGACGCTAAATTGCTTTACTATACTTGTTGTAGCCATGCCATAGGAAAGTCTATCTCTGTTTTATACTAAAACGTACATAGAATGGGGGGGCAATGAATTGCCATATTCCTCAATTTAGCATCAACATGAACATTTTATAACACTGTACTGAAAATCCCTTTTTTTTACTATTTTATTTAGGGAATTGTGATTATAATTGAAATGAACATTTCCGCAAACTACAGCTAATAGCGGAATCACAAGATCAAATACTATCAAATGCAACACACGCTCTTATGGAACAGTCTTTCCCCTAGAACAAAAAAAATTGCTTTCATGCACGGTAGTATATTTCTCCACAATCTCGTCTACAAACTACAGCTGTGTGTCCACCAGTCCCGCTCATGTTTAATATCGACCAAAATGGGCTATTTGTGTGGTTATCTTCAAGAGCAGAAGGCTCAAATTGGCTGCAATAGGAAAATAAGCATGACAACTGGGATCTGTGCCTGCGAGCTATGGGCGGCTAGGAATGGTTGACGAATGACAGAAACCTGGCTCAAATATTCAATCTCGGCCCTTAAATGACATTTTAGTTCTGATTATTAAAAAGTCACATTTTAATTATAATTTAAAATTTTGTTTATAAAACAATGGGGATCATTTATCTTATTTCCCCCTTCTCTCAGCTCTTTTTGCGCCTTTTGTGAGTCTATTTTTTGCGCCTCTTTTGTCTTTTTTCGTTTTGGATCTTTGTCAAATGCAGGGGGTTTATTTTGCCTTATTTTTTATTTTTTTATGCAACCCATTGGCTTTCCTATGCATGATCAGCACTGGCGTGTTATTACCCAATTATTTGCGCCCATATAGGCGCAAACATCTGTAGAAAGGCCAATGTAAGGATAAATAGGGTGCAACAACACAGAATGATTACACGTCCGATTGAAGTGTAACATTCCATAAAAAAAAACATAAAATAGGCGCAAAACTAGCAATTTGTAGCAAAAAGGCGCAAGTCACCAACGAAGGAAAAAAAAAAAAGATAAATGATCCCCAATATGCATAAATATCATTATGGTAAAGTAATAAACATAAGAATTTATTATTATTAGAGGGGGTGTCATCTGAGTTGCATCTAAGTGGTTTCTCAGTTGCAAAAACATTACAAATTTTTGAGTAACCCCTAAACTTTTTCCTAGTGTAGTGGAGCTTTTTGTGGGTAAAATTCTACAAAGGTAATTTAGCATTGTGTTTTGTGACTTTCCAATGTGACAGAATTTTTCGATTTGACGCATTTCGAAATTTCGAATTTCTGCTCTGGTGCAAATTTACCCAAGGCCCCACCCTGGTCTATGTTACGACTTTTGATTGGGTTTTTTGGGACTTTTCATGTGACAGTCACAAACAACCCTTGGAGCATAAGCAGATTTATCTAGGGCCAAAGCCACTTTCATGATTCTGATTGCATCAGAACTCCAAAGACAGACATAGAAGTGTCACAGTCAGCCATTCTAGTGAAAATTACCCCCTGAAACTTATTTTTAAGCATCCACATATGGATTCCTAAGATAAATCAGACGCCCAAAAACTTTTTTGCGCAAATCCGAAAATAAGCTAAAAAAAGGCACTAATTAAAGAAAATAAATTATAAATTATAAATAATAACCCCACAGAGTTAAGTTAGCAACAAATCCTAAATCAGAACAAAAATTAAAAGATTCATAAAATTTTAAAAAATTTAAATCATAATAAAATACTGTTTATAAAAAAATAGTCAATAGTAACGTTTCCCATGTAAAACTTCTCAGAATATTTTTTTCCATTCCATTTTAATAAAATTGTTGAATCTCAGTACAATTTGTTTTATAAGGAAAATAAATTATTTAAATAATTTTTTGCCTTTCTCTCAACCAACAGGGCCACTAGGTGATTGCTAAAATTAATTAGCTGTCCCTTTTTTTAGTGTTAACAATTCCAGACTGTATAAGGACACACCCCTTTGATAAGAAGTATGGCAACACCAAATTTTTCCTAAATTTCTTGGTAGAATAACAGAAGACTGGGGAATTATATGGAAAAAAAAATACTTCTGACTTTTTATTTTTGGATACAAATATTTTCTGAAACACAACTGGGGAAGTTAAGGGTCCTTATTGCATGCATTGTGATGTTTGTGATATATTTTTATATACTGTGCCATATTCCCTGACCATGGAGCTCTGGTTTAGTCATAATCTTATTTCTTAACCTAAAAATGCTCAGGGGCTCCCAATAGTCAGACCCCCCCACAAGCAGTTTCGGACTGTGTTTTCTTAAGACCACCAGAGAAAATCAATCTGGGGGCCCACTCTTCATTATCCCCCAGGAAATATACTCTAGGGCTCAGTATTGGGTTGAGCCAGGGCCCACCGGAGGATCCTCTGGTACTCCGGTGGGCCAGTCCGACACTGCCCAGAAGGCTTACAGTTATGATAAATCCTAGTGGTGTCATATGGGTTTTATATGAATATAGATAATATTAAATAAAATATATAAAATAAATTCAGACAAATTCTAACTTTTTTTTTAATAAAGCATTTTTTTTCCATTTGATATTCTTCTGTCAAGTACAAATGACTGTATATTCATCCCAATGTTTTCCCATGACAGTCAATAAATATACAAGATACACAGGGAAAGTGAGATGAATCTCCGCGGCTGCCATGGTTTTATCACTGTCATTGCGGAGCTGGAGCACGGGGCATTATAAAGCAATATTAGCATAGCCGCGATAAGGTCAGAGGCATCTGATGTAAATGCGACCTTGGGACATACTCTCTGCAACCTGATTGACACACAAACTAATGATGTTAGGTTTTCCCATTCCATTCACTCCCGGCTGCCAAGAAACAGGAGAGATGATGAATGCATTTTTCATTTTTGGACTCTACGGTAAGAAAGTGCTCCAGCTTTGTGTTTGGATTATATAGGACACTCTAGAGTATAGATACAATATGAATAATAATAGTATATGTAAAGTCTCTTGCTAATGCCTTGTCTATTCCTGATGTGGATGAGTTATCTGCCATCTAAGTCTCTGCTTCTCTTCTCTTAAAGGGATTTTGTAGGCTAACGATAATGATAACCTATCCATAGAGTACATCCTTAATATGATATTGGTGGAAGTCCAATACAAAGTACCCCCACCCCCACTCCCCCACCCCCTCACCCCACCACAGTCCAACTGCTCTCGGAAGCTAAACAGAGAGGCAGACAGCTTAATTATTTCTGTAGTGGTGAGACTTCAGGTCAGCTCCCATTAAATTGCATAGGAGCTAAGCTGCAATGACTACATTTTGGCACTACACTGAGAATGGCGCTATCTGCTTCCTGTTTTATATTGTGATCATCATCTGCTGAGAAGAGCTGGATTATAGAATCACTGGTTGGGATGAGTGTACCCCAACTGCAATGTTGAGGTCCATATTTGGGTTTCCGAAACCGGACTTAAATCAGAAGTTGGGTTTGGCAATCGGGCACACCCCGCCAGTGACACCCGCAATCGGTTATGACAAATTGGTTCTGATGGATTGGCAAATGAACGCTCCTATCAAGTAGACATGGGTATGATTATCCAGGGGGAGTTCAACCAGCCAGTCATAGCCGTGGCTAGTAGCTAGTCCGGCCAACAACCTTCTAATATGTCTGGGTAGGTCGGCTGAGCCCACATGCCAAACCTGATCATGAAGTCTGCTCATTTCTAGTGATCAGCAGGTTGCAGCTTTTGACTTGGCAGGTTTCCAGGTTCTTGTACCTTTATTTGAGGTTTAGACTAACTTTGTCAACCCGAATGGGTCGGCTCATCACTAGTTGAACACCAATCAATCTGACATTGAGGCTCATTTTGTGGACATATTTTCAATATTTTTTTAACAGAAATATCTATAGATTCATTTTCCATCATACTTCAGATTTTTTCTCTTAAATGGGAGTTTTATTCCACAACAAAGACTTTGCAGTCAAGAACAATAGGATAGATCAGAGAGATCGGAACTTTTTGGTCCCCATCATTACATTAAAGAGAAAGAAATGTAAAAAAATATTCAACATGGAATTTTCAGCAATTTGTAATAAATAATGTTTACCCTTGGGACAAATTTAGAACAGGGTCCTCTTATACTATATTTACACGGTAACGTTTTGGACAAGGGGTGAGCTGTGCTGCCAGTCATAAAAACCTCAATATACCAAGGTAAGGACAAACAAATTAAGGAGTAATGGGCTGATATTTTCTTTAGTTTCTTAAAATCATGTCTGGTAAATTGAATTTATTGTCAAACAAAAAATATGGAAAAACATATCATTCAGACTTAAAATTTCAAATGTTTGATAAGAAAACAAATTCTTACCGTGACAGGTTCTTTTATCAGAGGATAATTTCATCAGGTGAGGACAGGCACAAGCAGCCGTTCTGTTAAAATTTAGCAAACACAGATGGGAACAGGGACCTCTCCCGTTACCGGCAGCACAAGGATTGGGAGCTGAAAAGACAAAAACAAATTTTTGTTTTTCAATTTTTTTTATTCTTTTGATAATGTTTTTCCTCGGTCTTCGTCAGTATTGTTCTTCTATGAAAAGAGGACATTTTGTAGACTGTTAATTTTTATACAAAAACCAAATGACAGTTCATTCTTGATGGAGACTACAAAGTAACTTATTTTCGTCTTGTACAATGTTATCGTTTTTTTTACGGAAAATCACAAGACTGCGTTCTCTTTGATTTCAGTATAAACAATAGCCGTGTGGGACAGTTATACTCATGGGACCGAAATTACAAGTTGGCTTTCCTGGGTGGATGTTGCTCACATTGACAGCCATGAAGAGAAAATTACACCCTTCTAAACCAGCCAGGATGTTTCATGATGTCTGAGAGCTTAGGATAAGAATCAGTATCCTGGAATAAATAAGGGAAATTGCAGGATTTTTCGAGGCACTAGTTTCACATCGACTTAAGGTAAAAAATAAATTTGATAGAATGAATCACCCTATTCATAATTTAAAAAGGTTTCTTTTTATTTTTCTCCGATTTCATTTCAGATTATGAAACGCGACCCCCATGGTCCACGTACGGCTTCATAGAGGGACAAGTGGCATTCACCCATGTGAGATCGAGCAATAACAGGTTCGTGAAGCACTTAGAAGTCTGGGACAGGGCACACGCTACAATGAACAACTCAGCGTGTGTTTACTCTTGGCTGGCAGGTGCGGTAACCCGCTGAACCCCATTCATGATAGGGATCAGAGATGGTTTTGAGAGGTCCTTGGGGGATTCCTCCAAACCCTTCCGTAGTGATGCCTCAGAAAACAAGCAAACTTTTCTAGAGGAAGTAAGTTGTGACAAGGTTTCTATAAGTGAACCTGCCGAAGTAGCATTAAAAATAAAAAAAAATACTTTGGTTAAAAGCATAAAAAAGCAAAAACATTGCAGTGTGTACTATGTGCAGTTTCCTTTGTAGCATGCAGGGGGCGCCAGATTCAGGATTTTTGGCATCTGTTCTTCATGAATCTGGCGCCCCCTGCACTGGCCCGACAGGGTGCACCAACTTTTTTTAGGTGCACCTTTAACATGGGCCAGACACACGGTCCGAAACGCCCATTTCAGTGACAACATATGTGTCGAAGAATAGTGCAGCCGCAACACAAAAAAGTTTTGTTCGACGCTTTTTAAATACATTTGCAATTGGTCTGCACATAGTAAAACATGCAAAGTCCAACCGAAAACTGGCGCAAGGACCTTAGTAAATGTGGGCCAATATCTCTATTGAGTATCTTTAAAAAAAATCTTTAGTGGACTAGGGGAAAAATTTACTAAAAAATGGTTTTGTATCATAGATGATATATTCATAATATCAGGCTGTTACACTGTTCCGATGCATCCTCTCTACATCCTCTAATGATATTACCGATCAATATGTTCTTCAGATTCAAACTCAAAGTGGAAATTAGAATTACCAGTTGTCAGCGTGAGTCCTCTCCATAATTTGCCAGAGCAGCAGGTATAATGATGTTGGGCACTGGGAGGCCATGTTGTTGCTGAGCGCTTGTCAATTTATATATATCATTACGTCAAAGCGTTGGGATCCGCAAACCACTCACAACTCTATCTATATGGTTGTTATGGCAATTACTTTTGCATTTTAATGCGTGGACAACTATAATTTTTGCTATTTCCATCTCCATGTGTTTAGACAAGTTTTGAAAATATTCAATTATCCTTTTCTATAGAACAACCACTACCAAAAGGCATTTGTAGAAAGCTTGCAAAATGCGTCGGTAGTCCACAAGTAAGTGAAACCTTACACCATCTCACACATGTGGCGAGGAGCACATCATAATGCACTCCCTGCTTCACATATTCAGAGGTACTGAATTTTATTCTTAGCCCCCAAACAGGGGCATAACTACAGTGGTAGCAGCCATAGCAGCTGCTATGGGGCCCACAGTGTCAGGGGGCCCCATCTTCCAACCTGAGAGCAAAAAATGGAGGATGTGCACCATTATATACATATTATGCTGCAGATTGTACAGCATAATATGTACATAACATGTGTATATGGTGTATTTGTATATACAGTATGTGTGTATATATGTTGTATATTTGTATATGGCACTGTAAGTGTGTGTATATGCTCTATATGTGTGCACATTAGTGTATAGATGTGTGATTGTAACTTGCATGTGTGAGTATACAAATATGTATATTTTTAAGTGGGAAGGGGGGGCCCCATGCCGAAGCCTGCTATGGGGGCCCTGCCTCTACCAGTTACGCTACTGCCCCCAAGGTTGCTGAGATATCAGTCAATGGTTACTTTGTTATATTTCCTCCATCTCCAGGGAGTAGTATGGATGAAAGCTCTTCTTGGTCTATATAGAAGCAGTATACAGGCTGTCCCCGGGTTACGTACAAGATAGGTTTGTTCCTAAGTTGAATTTGTATGTAAGTCGAAACTGTATATTTTAAAATTGTGGATACAGACCAAAAAAATTTTGGCCCCAGTGACAATTGGAGTTTAAACATTTTTTGCTGTAATTGGACCAAGGATTATCAATAAAGCTTCATTACAGACACCTTACAGCGGATCATTACAATCTGGGACTATAGTAAAGCATTCAGAAAGCTTCACCAGAGGTCAGAGGGGTCTGTCTGTAACTATGGGCTGTCTGTAAGTCGGGTCTCCTTAAGTAGGGGACCACCTATACTAGATCTTCAAATATTTGGAGAGGGACAGATACCATGTAAGGATCCTCTGCTGCCTCCTGTACTTGTGTCATTGCCGAGCACCGCTGCGTATCTTCATCCGGATAATATAAAGGAAAGGCAAGATGTCACTCAGGCAGTATCTCCAGATGTTAAACGATTTTGTATAATAGTAAAAATTCTGGTGTAAGATAATAAATCTTTCTCTTCAATTAGTGTGAGTTAATAAATCTGAGGATACCTAAGCTGTGCCTGGGCTCGTTTTAGGAACATTTGCAGTGTATCCGGACTCTCAGTGGGGCCGTATCTAGTGAAGCCAGTAATGAGATTACTTGCCATTGCCTTCAGACCCTATAGCAATCCCCGGTTGTGGTTTTTACAAGGTTGATATAGAAAGCTTCATGGAATTGAATGCAACAAAACGGCATTCTCAACACAATTAATAAGAACATTTCCGTCTGTCAAGGTCTATAATCGATTTCTTATGGAATAGTGATATACTCATCGGCACATAAAAATAATGCACCGGATAGAAATGTTGGATTACTTCAAGGCTCATGCATGCAGTTATGTCTCAGGCAGAAATGTATACGGCTGCCATTTTTGATTAGTATACCTTCGAGTGACACATCATTGACTGGTGGGCCAACATCTATGACATCTTGCAGAGTTGGCAGACGTCGTAACAGAATCATATCAATGACCTAGTTGTATGAGGGTCTTCGGAGAACGGTTACTTACTGACACACACAAACGTGACAAAGACTATTGACTAACAAGCATAAGCAGATCCCACAGTTTTGTTGCCCACTAGCCATACACAGAGATGGGCTCTTCATTACACATTCTTATCTCCTCCTCAACCATCCAAGATACATAGAAGAAGGAATTGTCACATGTCCATCGTTTGCCCTTCCGTCGACGTCCAGCCACCATCGCCTTAGTTTGCAATGGTGTTTTGAATGAGAAAACTTGGCTGTGCACTGAAAATCTATCACCTTTGTAGAGAAATTTTAACTTTCTACCAACAGTTTGTGGGTTTAAGTTACACAAATGCACCGAAATTGCATCATGAGCTATATTCAAGTACAAACCAACAACACACAACCAACATCCCTTGTCTGAGAAGTTGTTAAAGTGTCTAATATTGTGCAAGACAAAAAACGCAACAGGTGGGATTTATTATTTGTTTGGTTGAACTTTACATCTATTTTGGGGGGCTTATGCAGCATAAGTTTAAGATTACTTTGTAGTTGGTAGAGTTTTTTTGTAACTTTTTAAGTTTCAGTTTTTTGCTTAATCCATGCAATCCTAGAACCGTATACTAGCAGTGGAGTGTTTTGGCAGTAAAAATGGTGACAAAAATGCAAGTTGGAGTTGATGTGTCCTAATCACAGTAAAACATCTGTTTGATAAGGATAAATGGTGTGCGGAATATATCAAGAGACTGGAGCGTCTCAATATCTCTGGAAGGTGTAAGAGGTTGGGTTTAAACCATAATCTGATATACCCGTACCCTCAATAATTTAATTAATTCAATACATGATTAATCCCTCATCGTGTGAAAAATCCCTTTAATGATTTCATCGATCGCAATTCTAGAATCCATTTTCCCAATAACCCAACTTCTGGGTTTGTTCCAACACATCGAAGACCTTCCACCCCTCTTTTTGACATTAACGTATAGGGAGGGGTCTTGTGTTTGTGGCTCAATTCATGAGCTAATCCTGCCTATGCTTTAGCATAGAGGTAATGTGTTATGGTATACAGAAAGTTCTTGAGTTGAATTTGTATGTAAGTTGGAACATATATTTTATAATTGTAGCTCCAGACAAAAAAAATTCCCTGTGTCAATAAGATTTTCAATTTTTTTTTTTTTGCTGTGATGGAAAGAAGGATTATCAACAAATTTTCATTACAGACACCTTACAGCTGATTATTGCAGCCTGGGACTAAAGTAACATCCAGAGACTTCACCAGAGGTCACAGCAGGTAGAGAGGTCCATCTGTAACTAGGGGTCATCTGTAAGTCAAGTGTTAAGTAAAGGACCGCCTGTACATCATACTCAAATGCTTTATTCACACCAGTATTTGGCAATGCATTTTTAGAATTATTAATTCCTCATGCACATGTTGGTTATAGGAGGGGGCGTTATCTGGCAACAAATTTGGGTCTATGGTATCTCGTAGTGGTGCAATGGGTCTTGCAGCATTGAGACCAAGTGGGCAGTCACCGTGCAAAATATCTTGGCAATCGGCCTCTCTCCATTCCCGTGCAAGCACATATTCGTGTGAAAGGGGCCTCAGTGTGAGCAAATTAAATAGTGAGTAGAATTTTCTGTTTCCTAAATGTGCTTTACATAGGAGACATCGGGGCAACAAATCTCCGTCTACCACATCGGGGAAAGCTGAGAATCAGAGAAAATATCCAAAACCTTCAATGGGTTGGATAGAAACTCTGCAATGAATGATATGTTGGCCATAAATAGTATTGCACCTTCTGTACACACACATGGCAACTTACTCTAAAATGTTATCGGGAACATCAGGAGTTTTCCATTAAAAATAATTTTATTTGGACATATTTCCTGAATGTGCAGTCAGGAAAGCAGTGAGAAATTAGCAAATTTCTTCTTGGCAGGGTCTCCTACCACTTGCCGTGCGGCCGTGGCCTTACTTAACATTATTTGTTATGCAACACTTAACCAGGCAGTGAAGGGCATCACAGCTAAATGCTTCCTCTTAACTTTGGGAAATCTCTGCCCCACAAAGTTCTCCATGCATAAACTCCGAGCACTAACTTTTCGATAGATAATGTAAAGCAAGAAGTCCCTTAAGATTAAGAAGAGTCTCTTTTAAAATTGCATTTGCTTCTCCACCCTGACAATATACCTCCCTATCAGAAGATGCCAAAGGTTTAATTTCCTGAAAGAAAAAAAAACACCATTGAAAAATAGTTCCGTGGGGACTTTATAATTCAACCCCGAGCACGGAGACTGTGCTTTTATTTCTGTATTTTATCTTCCCTGGGTACGAGAGCCGGACGGTATTTCAGCCGGATATAAATGTTATTTTTATTGTCAATAAATGGGAATTTAATTATTATATATAGTCTGGTCACGGGGAGTCTCCGAGCCAAAACCATAATATATGGTATATCCATCCTTTGTATACGGATAGAACTCTAGAGCCAAGAGTAATTACAAGTTACAATGACTCAATTGGGGATAATATTACAAAGGCCCCTAGAACAGACCACTGTGTAATGAGCAGATGATACATCGAGGATGATGTATAAAAAAGTCGGTAAATAGACCAGTGCAGATTTAGGCTCCACAGTCTTATTGTGCGCCAGATAAATTATGATGGATAACTTGTCTGTAGTAGATTAGGTCTGTGGAGCAGTATTTTATTCTATATTCTATCAGTATTCTAAACTAGGTCTAGTTTAGGTCAAAATTTTCTGGCACCCAGACTCAACTTACTGGTTCACCAATTTCATTTTTTGGCGCCACGGTAAGGGCACACACCATTTTCCTGAGACCTCACCTCCTTTCCGGACAAGACAGAAAACTGTCCAAAATGCTCTAAAATCCTCAAAAATGTAGTACATGGCTAATAGCACTGAATTAACCCAGAATTCCAGTGCACACATATCGATAAAACCCTGTTGGGCTGATTTTGCATCATATACTCAAAATAGTTCATGTGTGAGGATTTCTTAATGCAACAACTTGACATTAACATCACAAATACCTGACATGAATCATATTCAGTAAAAAAATATAAATTTATTGTTTGCTACTAGTAATGAGTGGACCTGTAACACAATGTCTGGGTCCATGTCAAACATTGCGGGTTCGGGTCCCCAAACTTGAACTGTAGCCAATTCGGATCCTGCATTCTGGCTCACCCGGAAAAACTGGTTGATACATTTTTCACACTCCACTAATCGCATGTGTTAGATCTCTAAATGCCGCTGGTAAAGCTGACAATGATGTCACAGGGAGTGAGGATCCTAGGACAACGGAGACTTTCCTGGTGGCATTTAAAGGGTTAGATTTAAAAGTGTGATTGGGCACCTGAATTAGACTTTTGTTCCAGGTTCGGCCAAACTCTTCCAACATGACTGGGTCTGCTTCCTTGTCTCCAAGGTCCAATGTAGTTGTGCTGAAGGTCAAAGGGAAATAAGCCCCAAAATATATTATTATGGAGAGATTTGTGAAAGCTGGAGGCATGGGGAGGGAAACTGGTATCATCCTTGTAGGGTCTCTTGCTTTCCCCTGAATCAACACTATAGCATTATATGTTCAGACCCCCCAGAGATCATCAGAGCCTTTCCGACATATTTCTGTAAATGAAGTGCTATAGTGCACTGTGCAAGGTCAACCAGCACATAATCTACTTCTATAGGGCTTCCAGCACAATATTCTCTTACAACCTCATGTGAGTGATTGGTGTGAGAATACAAATACTTAGAGCAGTGATGGCGAACCTTTTAGAGACCGAGTGCCCAAACTATAACCAAAATCCACTTATTTACCGCAAAGTGCCAACATTGCATTTTAAGCAGTAACTTATCGCTACCTTCTCTTCAACATCTATCAATCGTATCAGCCCCTTGAGGCCACTAATACAGTTGAAAGAAGGATGGCACATTCAGACAATCATTGTAGCTTCTCACAGGGTCTCTCTGTACAGTAAGAATGTAAGGTCCAGTAGGATGACCTACAAAGATACTGCAGTTCTATCAACACTTTCTCACTTTTACTGCAGTTTCAAACAGCCTATGAAGTAGCGCTGATTGCACCATCTCTTAAATTGCCTGGGTCTGCAGGAAGATTTGGGGAATTTGGTCCTGTTTGGTGAGCTCTGTCTTGGGGTCAATGGCCTGAGTGCCCACAGAAAGGGCTCTGAGTGCCACCTCTGGCACCCGTGCCATAGGTTCGCCACCACTGACTTAGAGGATCCTGCCCTTATGACCAACGAAGTCCCAGTGATCAAGCACTTATCAACTATAATGTGGGCTAAGGCTATGTGTATATAATGGGAGAACCTCAGTAAATAGACACAGATAGAGGTTGCATGTTGTCCCAGGTGTCTGAGTTGAACCAGAGTCCCCTCTTTCTCATAAGTAGACACCAGTGGTAAGGGGTATTCTGTTATATTTTGCATTGTGATTTCCTACCTACCCTTTGGCATTTATAATACTAGTTGCTAGTTACGGTATGTGGCCGAGGGAAATGTGGTTATCTCAGACACCTGGAAAAACATGGAACTTCTATCTGTAACTACAACCCGTCTTTTCTGTTCTGTCTCTATACAACTGTGTCCTTCATTTCAGAATAATACATTTTGAGCTCGAAAAAAACACATTTGTTCCCATATGTACCAGTTAGAATGGGAGACCTATCAAGCAGCAGGATGTTCTCCAAATATCCATCAACTTCCAATCTGTCTCCATTGATACATTCAGTCCCTTATTTCCCATCCAGGAGCTCATGTGAAAATATACTTAAAATGATGTATCAGCAATGAAACCCTACTGATATAATGTGTAACTTCAATAGCTTCCCACATGTCAGTCCCGTTGCGTGCTAATGTCACATGTGTATCTCCCACAGCACAATGCAAACAATAGCTGCAGATCCACACCGCAACACTCACAGTGCACAGGTCCAATTGCTCTAAATTGCTCCATTTTCCTGAGCTGCAGTGTGAAATTACTTTCACTCACAAAAGTTTTTTTTTAGCATTAGGAAATCAAGTTTATAGGCGTATAGCGAATGTAAAATCGCATATGCATTGAAGGGAAATTCTGTATTCAGTTATGATTGCTTGAGCAGAAATTTAAAGACCGACTACAAATAAAAGTCCAATTCCTTTTTTTTTGGACGTTATGAAGCTAAAAATAAACTAAAAAGCTAAAAGGAAGGAAAAAATACTATTAAACATTACTTTTGCTCTCTTCTAGGGTTTTTTATTGATAGTATGGTCAACCTTTGTACTACTCTCCTGTAATGGTGGCAAATAAAGAAAGCACTTAACGGGATAACAGGATCGGTTCCATCAGATTCATTGGATCGGCTTCAGAAGCTATTTCTGAACTGGATTTGGGGCAGGAACCAGATCCTTTGTATAGATGTTTCAAGGATATCATATCAGTTACAATTATTAAAGGTCTAGAACAATGAACAGTTTTGTAAAGGGTCACAGCCACCGGTGGGGTACCACAGAGGATACTTTTGGAGGAGTTACATTTACCACAAGGGTAGCACAATCAATAGCTCTGTAGGGGTCACTACACAGGAAAGTAATGGCCTCTTTTTTAAATATTTTTAACAATGATCTTGTAGAAGGTTTACACAACAGAATTACAATATTTGCAGATGATACTATGCTCTGTAAAGCAGTGAACACAGCTCTAACAGGTGGTTGTTTTAAAACCAGGGACCTCCCTTGCCTCGATGCCCTATGGTGTTGCATTGGAAATACTCCCCTATTACAGAGAGATTTGTGGAAGCTGGAGACTTGAGCAGAGAAATTGATATGTCTTATAGCATTTGTAATCTTCTTAACAATAAGCAATATATTACTGTTTATTGGACTTGAAGGCCCTTTACTTTTATTGAACCTATGTGTTGTATGAAATATATATATATTATTTTCTAGAACAATGGATAGTATACAGAAGAAAGGAATTAGCTATTTTTATT